>NC_056442.1:58595135-58732635 GCF_018296145.1 Oncorhynchus tshawytscha | reverse complement strand
ATAGCCTCCACATTGTACTGGTACCCCTGAATATAGCCTCCACATTGACTCTGTACCGGTACCCCCTGTATATAGCCTCCACATTGACTTTGTACTGGTACCCCTGTATATAAGCCCCCACATTGACTGTATAAATTGTTATTTCACTGTCTACACCTGTTGTATTCAGCATTTCACTGTGAGGTCTACTACACCTGTTGTATTCAGCATTTCACTGTTAGGTCTACTACACCTGTTGTATTCAGCATTTCACTGTGAGGTCTACCTACACCTAGTTGTATTCAGCATTTCACTGTGAGGTCTACCTACACCTGTTGTATTCAGCATTTCACTGTAAGGTCTACTACACCTGTTGTATTCAGCATTTCACTGTGAGGTCTACTACACCTGTTGTATTCAGCATTTCACTGTGAGGTCTACTACACCTGTTGTATTCAGCATTTCACTGTGAGGTCTACTACACCTGTTGTATTCATCATTTCACTGTGAGGTCTACCTACACCTGTTGTATTCAGCATTTCACTGTGAGGTCTACCTACACCTGTTGTATTCAGCATTTCACTGTGAGGTCTACCTACACCTGTTGTATTCAGCATTTCACTGTGAGGTCTACATACACCTGTTGTATTCAGCATTTCACTGTGAGGTCTACCTACACCTGTTGTATTCAGCATTTCACTGTTGTATTTGGCGCATGTGACAAATAAACTGTGATTTGATAAGATGTGATAACTTAACATCCAATCAAAACATCTGAGCAGCAAGATAAGTGTTAGGGTGTGTCACTTCAGACCTGCTGTAGTTTCTGTTGTGGAGAGGGCTGAGCGATGGGCTGAGCGATGGGCTGAGCGATGGGCTGAGCGATGGGCTGAGCGATGGGCTGAGCGATGGGCTGAGCCTGGGTCTTCACCACTCCACCCCCGGGGACCCCCACCTCGGGCACTGTAAATTGGAACCCTGCAGGAGGGCCCTGGAGAGTCTGGGAGGGTTTGGGAGAGCAGGTGGGAGGGGGACGTCAGGTTGGTAGGGAGCAGGCTGGGAGGGGGGCCGGGACTGGATGTGCATCTGTTGCTGTTGTTGTGCAGGCTGGGGGAGCCAGGGATCTGGTTATGGATAATGAACATTGGGGTAAGAGATGAGGGGGTGCAGGAGCGGACAGGGGTCTGTGGCTGGGAGGGGGTGCGGGACTGGCCATGGTGGTGGGGGGACTGCAGAGGGAAGGGTGAGGGCTGAGGGCTGTCCGACAGAGGGGGAGCAGTGTGGGAGGCCAGGGGCTGGGAGGGGGACAGGCTCTGGAGCTTCAACTGCTGTCCAGCCGCCTGGGGCATCTAGGGTTAGAGGTCAAAACAGACAGGAAACAGACAGGAAACAGACAGGAAACAGACAGGAAACACATCAGACAGAGGCTCCAAATAATACCAGACTTTAAGAAAACAAAACATGTGAAAACAGCATTATGACATCATCAAGGAGGAGCAGAGGAGGAGCAGAGGAGGAGCAGGGAGGAGGGAGGAGGAGGGAGGAGCAGAGGAGGAGCAGGGAGGAGGGGAGAGGAGCAGAGGAGCAGGAGGAGGGAGGAGGGAGGAGGAGGGAGGAGGAGAGGAGCAGAGGAGGAGCAGAGGAGGAGCAGAGGAGGAGCAGAGGAGGAGGGAGGGAGGGAGGGAGGAGAGGAGGAGCAGAGGAGGAGCAGGGGAGGGAGGAGGGAGGAGCAGAGGAGGAGGGAGGGAGGGAGGAGAGGAGAGGAGGGAGGGAGCAGAGGAGGAGCAGAGGAGGAGGGGAGAGGAGGAGCAGAGGAGCAGGAGGAGGGAGGAGGGGAGGAGGAGGGAGAGGAGCAGAGGAGGAGCGGAGAGGAGGGAGGAGCAGAGGAGGAGCAGGGAGGAGCAGAGGAGGAGCAGGGAGGGAGGAGGGAGGAGCAGAGGAGGAGAGGAGGAGCAGAGGAGGAGCAGGGAGGAGGGGAGAGGAGCAGAGGAGGAGCAGAGGAGGAGGGGAGAGGAGCAGAGGAGGAGGGAGAGGAGCAGAGGAGGAGCGGAGAGGAGCAGAGGAGGAGGGGGGAGGAGCAGAGGAGCAGCGGAGGAGGAGCAGGAAGGAGGGAGGAGGAGCAGAGGAGGAGCAGGGAGGAGGGGAGGAGCAGGGAGGAGCAGAGGAGGAGCAGAGGAGGAGCAGGGAGGAGCAGAGGAGGAGCAGAGGAGGAGCAGAGGAGGAGCAGAGGAGGAGCAGAGGAGGAGCGGAGAGGAGCGGAGAGGAGCAGGGAGGCGCAGAGGAGGAGCAGAGGAGGAGCAGAGAGGAGCGGAGCAGAGGAGGAGCGGAGAGGAGCAGGGAGGAGGAGAGGACAAGCAGATACAGGACATCAGGCAGAAAACAGCAGTCAATGTGGAGGCTATATACAGGGGACAGCATCATGACACACATGATCAACTTTCAGAGAGAACAGGTTGTGAGGACCACACAGAGACACAAGCACCCTGCTGGTCAGTTTCTACAGGAAAACTAGGGCTAGTGTTACACTACTGCCCGTGGAAAAGAACAAGTCCATCCTCCAACCTGACACACAACACGATGACAAAGACAAAAAGGTGTAGCATTCTGCCTGGCCTGCGAGAGACAGTTGAAAGGAGGAGAGATGATCTTGTGTTATTATGCTGAGGGGAACCGGTGGACGCGGGTTCTGGGAAGGTTTAAGCCAAGGGGTTTCTGGGAATAGAAGGGGGTGGGCATCTAGGTTTGGGGTAAAACCCAGTTGTTGCATGAGAGGGGTAGAGAGACTGGAGCAAAGGGGGGGTATCACAGTCACTGTAGTCAACAGAGGAGCAAGGAGCCGCAGGAGGGGAGAGGAGCAGGAAGGGAGAGGAGCAGGAAGGGAGAGGGAGAGGAGCAGGGAGGGAGAGGAGCAGGAAGGGAGAGGAGCAGGAGGGGAGGGAGAGGAGGGGAGAGGAGCAGGAGGGGAGAGGAGCAGGAGGGGAGAGGGGCAAGGAGCCGTAGAAGGGGAGAGGGGCAAGGAGCCGTAGGAGGGGAGAGGAGCAAGGAGCCGTAGGAGGGGAGAGGAGCAAGGAGCAGGTCTAGTATGATGAGATATGACAGGTCTAGTATGATGAGATATGACAGGTCTAGTATGATGAGATATGACAGGTCTAGTATGATGAGATATGACAGGTCTAGTATGATGAGATATGACAGGTCTAGTACGATGAGATATGACAGGTCTAGTACGATGAGATATGACAGGTCTAGTACGATGAGATATGACAGGTCTAGTACGATGAGATATGACAGGTCTGAGATATGACAGATACGATGAGATATGACAGGTCTAGTACGATGAGATATGACAGGTCTAGTACGATGAGATATGACAGGTCTAGTACGATGAGATATGACAGGTCTAGTAGATGAGATATGACAGGTCTATGAGATATGACAGGTCTAGTATGATGAGATATGACAGGTCTAGTACGATGAGATATGACAGGTCTAGTATGATGAGATATGACAGGTCTAGTATGATGAGATATGACAGGTCTAGTACGATGAGATATGACAGGTCTAGTATGATGAGATATGACAGGTCTAGTATTATACGATGAGATATGACAGGTCTAGTACGATGAGATATGACAGGTCTAGTATGATGAGATATGACAGGTCTAGTATGATGAGATATGACAGGTCTAGTATTATACGATGAGATATGACAGGTCTAGTATTATACAATGAGATATGACAGGTCTAGTATTATACGATGAGATATGACAGGTCTAGTATTATACGATGAGATATGACAGGTCTAGTATTATACGATGAGATATGACAGGTCTAGTATTATACGATGAGATATGACAGGTCTAGTATTATACGATGAGATATGACAGGTCTAGTATGATGAGATATGACAGGTCTAGTACGATGAGATATGACAGGTCTAGTACGATGAGATATGACAGGTCTAGTATGATGAGATATGACAGGTCTAGTATGATGAGATATGACAGGTCTAGTATGATGAGATATGACAGGTCTAGTATGATGAGATATGACAGGTCTAGTATGATGAGATATGACAGGTCTAGTATTATACAATGAGATATGACAGGTCTAGTATGATGAGATACGACAGGTCTAGTATTATACAATGAGATATGACAGGTCTAGTATTATACGATGAGATATGACAGGTCTAGTATGATGAGATATGACAGGTCTAGTATTATACGATGAGATATGACAGGTCTAGTATGATGAGATGTGACAGGCCTAGTATGATACGATGAGATATGACAGGCCTAGTATGATACGATGAGATATGACAGGTCTAGTATTATACAATGAGATATGACAGGTCTAGTATGATGAGATATGACAGGTCTAGTATTATACGATGAGATATGACAGGTCTAGTATTATACAATGAGATATGACAGGTCTAGTATGATGAGATATGACAGGTCTAGTATTATACAATGAGATATGACAGGTCTAGTATGATACGATGAGATATGACAGGTCTAGTATTATACAATGAGATATGACAGGTCTAGTATGATGAGATATGACAGGTCTAGTATTATACGATGAGATATGACAGGTCTAGTATGATACGATGAGATATGACAGGTCTAGTATGATACGATGAGATATGACAGGTCTAGTATTATACGATGAGATATGACAGGTCTAGTATGATGAGATATGACAGGTCTAGTATTATACAATGAGATATGACAGGTCTAGTATGACGAGATATGACAGGTCTAGTATTATACATGAGTAGTGATGTCACATTCAGGAACACATGCATGTGAAACAAAGTGAGAGTTATGACAACGGACTGGTGATTTAGAGGAAACAAATTGTGCAGAGGGAGTGAGAGAGAGAGAGAGAGAGAGAGAGAGAGAGAGAGAGAGAGGGGGAGTGAGGGGGAGTGAGAGAGGCAGACAATGTCCTAACAGAGTGGCAGCAACAGGGGGTGGGGCTTAGCATTAAGGGGCGTATTGTCTACCTGGTTTACCACTGCTGCCTCAGCTAATTGGCTGTCAAGGCCCGAGGGTGTGTTGCCAGAGCTGCTGTTGCTGCTGACGATAACGGACGCTGGCACGCCCACTGAGACAGAGGGGGCGGGGTCATTCTCTGTCTGTCGCTGGTCCTGACATGGGCACATTAACGATTCAAGAAGAGAGGGAGGAGAGAGAGAGAGAGAGAGGGAGGAGAGAGAGAGAGATGGAGAGAGAGGCAGGGAGGGAGAGATGGAGAGAGGGGCAGGGAGGGAGAGAGGGGCAGGGAGGGAGAGAGGGGCAGGGAGGGAGAGAGGGGCAGGCAGGGAGGGAGAGAGGGGCAGGCAGGGAGGGAGAGAGGGGCAGGCAGGGAGAGAGGGGCAGGGAGGGAGAGAGGGGCAGGGAGGGAGAGAGGGGCAGGGAGGGAGAGAGGGGCAGGGAGGGAGAGAGGGGCAGGCAGGAGGGAGAGAGGGGCAGGGAGGGAGAGAGGGGCAGGGAGGGAGAGCGGGGCAGGGAGGGAGAGCAGGGGCAGGGAGGGAGAGAGGGGCAGGGAGGGAGAGATGGAGAGAGGGGCAGGGAGGGAGAGATGGAGAGAGGGGCAGGAGGGAGATATGGAGAGAGGGGCAGGGAGGAGATATGGAGAGAGGGGCAGGAGAGGAGATATGGAGAGAGGGGGCAGGGAGGGAGATATGGAGAGAGGGGCAGGGAGGGAGATATGGAGAGAGGGGCAGAGAGGGAGAGATGGAGAGAGGGGCAGGGAGGGAGAGATGGAGAGAGGGGCAGGGAGGGAGAGATGGAGAGAGGGGCAGAGAGGGAGGCAGGCAGGGAGGGGGATAGAGAGAGAGAGAGAGAGAGAGGAAGGGAGGGAGGGCAGAGAGAAATGGAGAAGATGAGTAAAATAGGAAACCAGAGGTAGGTAGGTCAGGTACCATTGGAATCAGTCTATCATCCATGATGCATCACTCTGTTATCTCGTTGGCCAATATTAACTGTTCACTTCAGATCAACAACAATGTCAACAGAGACTGGAGTGGTAGAGATAGTGAGGAGAGGTAGAGGAGGAGTGGTAGAGATAGTGAGGAGAGGTAGAAGAGGAGTGGTAGAGATAGTGAGGAGTGGTAGAGAGGAGAGGTAGAGGAGGAGTGGTAGAGATAGTGAGGAGAGGTAGAGGAGGAGTGGTAGAGATAGTGAGGAGAGGTAGAAGAGGAGTGGTAGAGAGGAGAGGTAGAAGAGGAGTGGTAGAGATAGTGAGGAGAGGTAGAAGAGGAGTGGTAGAGATAGTGAGGAGAGGTAGAAGAGGAGTGGTAGAGAGGAGAGGTAGAGGAGGAGTGGTAGAGATAGTGAGGAGAGGTAGAGGAGGAGTGGTAGAGATAGTGAAGAGAGGTAGAAGAGGAGTGGTAGAAGAGGAGAGTAGAGGAGGAGTGGTAGAGAGGAGAGGTAGAGGAGGAGTGGTAGAGAGGAGAGGTAGAGGAGGAGTGGTAGAGATAGTGAGGAGAGGTAGAGGAGGAGTGGTAGAGATAGTGAGGAGAGGTAGAAGAGGAGTGGTAGAGAGGAGAGGTAGAGGAGGAGTGGTAGAGATAGTGAGGAGAGGTAGAGGAGGAGTGGTAGAGATAGTGAGGAGAGGTAGAGGAGGAGTGGTAGAGATAGTGAGGAGAGGTAGAGATAGTGAAGAGAGTAGAAGAGGAGAGGTAGAGATAGTGAAGAGAGGTAGAAGAGGAGTGGTAGAGATAGTGAGGAGAGGTAGAGGAGGAGTGGTAGAGATAGTGAGGAGAGGTAGAAGAGGAGTGGTAGAGAGGAGAGGTAGAGGAGGAGTGGTAGAGATAGTGAGGAGAGGTAGAGGAGGAGTGGTAGAGATAGTGAGGAGAGGTAGAAGAGGAGTGGTAGAGATAGTGAGGAGAGGTAGAGGAGGAGTGGTAGAGATAGTGAAGAGAGGTAGAAGAGGAGTGGTAGAGATAGTGAGGAGAGGTAGAAGAGGAGTGGTAGAGATAGTGAGGAGAGGTAGAAGAGGAGTGGTAGAGATAGTGAGGAGAGGTAGAAGAGGAGTGGTAGAGATAGTGAGGAGAGGTAGAAGAGGAGTGGTAGAGAGGAGAGGTAGAGGAGGAGTGGTAGAGATAGTGAGGAGAGGTAGAGGAGGAGTGGTAGAGATAGTGAGGAGTGGTAGAGATAGTGAGGAGAGGTAGAGGAGGAGTGGTAGAGATAGTGAGGAGTGGTAGAGATAGTGAGGAGAGGTAGAGGAGGAGTGGTAGAGATAGTGAGGAGAGGTAGAGATAGTGAGGAGAGGTAGAAGAGGAGTGGTAGAGATAGTGAGGAGAGGTAGAGGAGGAGTGGTAGAGATAGTGAGGAGAGGTAGAGGAGGAGTGGTAGAGATAGTGAGGAGAGGTAGAAGAGGAGTGGTAGAGAGGAGAGGTAGAGGAGGAGTGGTAGAGATAGTGAGGAGAGGTAGAGGAGGAGTGGTAGAGATAGTGAGGAGTGGTAGAGATAGTGAGGAGAGGTAGAGGATGAGTGGTAGAGAGGAGAGGCAGAGAGTGAGGAGAGGAGAGGTAGAGGAGGAGTGGTAGAGATCGTGAGGAGAGGAGAGGTAGAGGAGGAGTGGTAGAGATAGTGAGGAGAGGAGAGGAGGAGTGGTAGAGATAGTGAGGAGGAGTGGTAGAGATAGTGAGGAGGAGTGGTAGAGATAGTGAGGAGGAGTGGTAGAGATAGTCAGGAGGAGTGGTAGAGATAGTCAGGAGGAGTGGTAGAGATAGTGAGGAGGAGTGGTAGAGATAGTGAGGAGAGGAGGAGTGGTAGAGAGGAGAGGCAGAGAGGAGAGGTAAAGAGGAGTGGTAGAGAGGAGAGGTAGAGAGGAGTGGTAGAGAGGAGAGGTAAAGAGGAGAGGTAAAGAGGAGTGGTAGAGAGGAGGGGTGGAGGTAGAGGTAAAGAGGAGAGGTAGAGAGGAGGGCTGTTGCGGTGACAGTATTCCTGCCATAGTGGCAGTCATGGGTCCTGACCATATTCAAATTATATGTGACCATTGAACCACTGTAATCTCCTCTTATGCACTCTGGACAGACATTGGTAGTACTAACGACCTGGTACTCAGGGCTCTAACGACCAGCGGGTCCTCATGGCCTGGTACTCAGGGCTCTACTGTCCCTCCATCAGATCCTAATGGCCTGGTACTCAGGGCTCTAACTACCATCAGGCCCTAATGGCCTGGTACTCAGGGCTCCAAAGACCACCAGGTCCTAATGGCCTGGTACTCAGGGCTCTAAAGACCATCAGGTCCTAATGACCTGGTACTCAGGGCTCTAACTACCATCAGGTCCTAATGGCCTGGTACTCAGGGTTCTAACGACCATCAGGTCCTAATGGCCTGGTACTCAGGGCTCTAAAGACCATCAGGTCCTAATGACCTGGTACTCAGGGCTCTAACTACCACCAGGTCCTAATGGCCTGGTACTCACGGCTCTACTGACCATCAGGTCCTAATGGCCTGGTACTCAGGGCTCTAACGACCATCAGGTCCTAATGGCCTGGTACTCAGGGCTCTAAAGACCATCAGGTCCTAATGGCCTGGTACTCAGGGCTCCAAAGACCACCAGGTCCTAATGGCCTGGTACTCAGGGCTCTAAAGACCATCAGGTCCTAATGACCTGGTACTCAGAGCTCTACTGTCCCTCCATCAGGTCCTAATGACCTGGTACTCAGGGCTCTATAGACCATCAGGTCCTAATGGCCTGGTACTCAGGGTTCTAACGGCCATCTGGTCCTAATGGTCTGGTACTCAGGGTTCTAACGACCATCTGGTCCTAATGGCCTGGTACTCAGGGCTCTAACGACCATCTGGTCCTAATGGCCTGGTACTCAGGGCTCTAACGACCATCTGGTCCTAATGGCCTGGTACTCAGGGCTCTAACTACCATCAGGCCCTAATGGCCTGGTACTCAGGGCTCTAAAGACCATCAGGTCCTAATGACCTGGTACTCAGGGCTTCAACTACCATCAGGTCCTAATGGCCTGGTACTCAGGGCTCTAATGACCATCAGGTCCTAATGGCCTGGTACTCAGGGCTCTAATGACCATCAGGTCCAAATGGCCTGGTACTCAGGGCTCTATAGATCACCAGGTCCTAATGGACTGGTACTCAGGGTTCTAACGGCCATCAGGTCCTAATGGCCTGGTACTCAGAGCTCTACTGACCATCAGGTCCTAATGGCCTGGTACTCAGGGCTTTATAGATCACCAGGTCCTAATGGCCTGGTACTCAGGGCTTCAACTACCATCAGGTCCTAATGGCCTGGTACTCAGGGCTTTATAGATCACCAGGTCCTAATGGCCTGGTACTCAGGGCTTCAACTACCATCAGGTCCAAATGGCCTGGTATCACCAGGTCCTAATGGACTGGTACTCAGGGTTCTAACGGCCATCAGGTCCTAATGGCCTGGTACTCAGAGCTCTACTGACCATCAGGTCCTAATGGCCTGGTACTCAGGGCTCTAAAGACCATCAGGTCCTAATGGCCTGGTACTCAGGGCTCTACTGACCATCAAGTCCTAATGGCCTGGTACTCAGGGCTCTAAAACAACCTTATTCTAAAACTGAAACTATTTTTTATTAAACAGCAAGACACACAATGCCCCATAATGACAAAGAGAAAACAGGTTTTAGACATTTTGGAAAAAAATCTAAGTATTCAGACCCTTTGCTATGAGACTCAAAATAGAGCTCAGGTTCATCCAGTTTCCATTAATTATCCTTGAGATGTTTCTGCAACTTGCTTGGAGTCCACCTGTGGTAAATTCAACATCACAGTTTGGGATTACAACTGTCCCGCAGCAACACCACTGTATACACGGTTTGGGATGGCACCTGTCCCACAGCAACATCACGGTTTGGGATGTCACCTGTCCCACAGCAAAACCACTGGAGTAGCCAGCCTGACATGAATGAAAAACATACCGGAGGGAAAGTGGCCTCCAGTCGCATAATGTATTTTTTGTCTTGCCCCTGTTCTTGCCCATTTGATAAATTTTCCATTTGAAACCACAACTAAATTGTACATATTAACAAAGACAATATTCAACTGAGAATAGTCTGATGGGTGAAAATGTGATCACTTGATGAGAGAACAGCTTGTGCAGCCTGAGGCAAGGAACAGACAGCAAACTTACTGAAATCATCAATAGTCGATAGTCCCAGCATGCAGCCGATATATATTTTGATTTCTATCACATTCTAAAGGTTTGTATAATTTACAACTAAAGTTGTTTAATATCTCTAAATCTAGATATAAGACCTGTTTCAAATGATCACTTATGCTCAACACAGACACTTCATATGTGCACACTACTGAATGGGAAAAATATCCTTTATATTTTATTAAGCTAAGTTCAATTATATTCTTCTTACTATAAAAGCATATAATATTAAATATAACATACAGTCTATAGTCAGATAAATGAACAGGCCTACAGTCTATAGTCTGATAACATACAGTATCTAGTCAGATAAATGAACAGGCCTACAGTCTATAGTCTGATAACATACAGTATCTAGTCTGATAAATGAACAAGTCTAGAGTCTATAGTCAGATAACATACAGTCTATAGTCTGATAACATACAGTCTCTAGTCTGATAAATGAACAGGCCTACAGTATCTAGTCAGATAACATACAGTATCTAGTCTGAGATAACATACAGTCTATAGTCAGATAACGTACAGTATCTAGTCTGATAAATGAACAGGCCTACAGTCTATAGCCAGATAACATACAGTCTATAGTCAGATAAATGAACAGGCCTCCAGTCTATAGCCAGATAAATGAACAGGCCTACAGTCTATAGCCAGATAACCTACAGTCTATAGCCAGATAACCTACAGTCTATAGCCAGATAACCTACAGTCTATAGCCAGATAACCTACAGTCTATAGCCAGATAACCTACAGTCTATAGCCAGATAACCTACAGTAGTCTATAGCCAGATAACCTACAGTAGTCTATAGCCAGATAACCTACAGTAGTCTATAGCCAGATAACATACAGTAGTCTATAGCCAGATAACATACAGTAGTCTATAGCCAGATAACCTACAGTAGTCTATAGCCAGATAACCTACAGTCTATAGCCAGATAACCTACAGTCTATAGCCAGATAACCTACAGTCTATAGCCAGATAACCTACAGTCTATAGCCAGATAACCTACAGTCTATAGCCAGATAACCTACAGTCTATAGTCAGATAACCTACAGTCTATAGTCAGATAACCTACAGTCTATAGCCAGATAACATACAGTCTATAGCCAGATAACATACAGTCTATAGCCAGATAACCTACAGTCTATAGTCAGATAACCTACAGTCTATAGTCAGATAACCTACAGTAGTCTATAGCCAGATAACATACAGTCTATAGCCAGACAACATACAGTCTATAGCCAGATAACCTACAGTAGTCTATAGTATAATAAGTATGCTCAACTGGTTTGTTCATTAACAGTCGAGTCGACTTTTCATGACAATAACTGGCTGACAACATGTCATGACCGCCACCGCCCAAGTAGAGGTAGGGGGGAAAGAGAAATGTAGAGGGGGAGAGGTAGGAAGGTAGAGGGGTGGTGAGGTAGAGGGGTAGAAAGGTAGAATTGTGAGGTAGAGAGGTGGTGAGGTAGAGAGGTGGTGAGGTAGAGAGATGGTGAGGTAGAGAGATGGTGAGGTAGAGAGATGGTGAGGTAGAGAGATGGTGAGGTAGACAGTGAGGTGAGGTAGACAGTGAGGTGAGGTAGACGCTGGGCCATACTGACCTGCTGGAGAAACATCTGGAGGTGTTCCTGGCTGAGGATCATGCTGGAGCCCTGTGGCCCTGTGAAGAGCACCCTGCTCCCAGGGCTGTGTTGTTGCTGGGCTGACGTGGAGGACACAGATAAGGATGGAGAAGAGGAGGGGACAGAGACAGCCACAGAGACAGAGGGCCCAGTCTGCATAGAAAGGATGGAGGAGTGCTGGGGGGGTTGTCCAGGATGGGCTGCCTGGTCTGTACAGCTCCCACTCTCCCCAGGCTGGCCCTGTGCCATGGCAGCTGCCCCGCCCATCCCGCTGCTGGGAACGCCCCCCGGCTGCGGTTGCAGAGCGGGCTGCAGGCTGACAGCAGGACTCACCCCCTCCACCTGGCTCAGCATGGCCAGGGAGTTCTGCAGGGGCATGCCCTGGATCACCGTGTGGGCCTGGTGGCCCGTGACCGGGTGGGTCTGGCTCTGGGAGAGGGTAACAGGCATCTGGAAAAGCTGATGTCCCACACCCATCTGACCCGGCTGCAGCTGGATGTGGCCCTGAGACATCAGCACCTGGCCCAGGTTGATGTTCTGGTGCTGAGCCAGGATCTGATTGGCTATCAGTTGGCCCCCAGGCCCCTGGGAGGTGATGATGTGGCCCCCAGGGTGCTGCGTGAGGATCTGACCCCCGGCTAGCTGCTGTGGAAGGAGGAACTGGTGGTTCTGGCCCCCCAGCATAATGCTGCCGGGCTGGTTGAGCAGGTGGACACTGAGTGCTTTCCCAGAGGGGTGGTGGGCCGTCTGCTGTTTGAACAGAGCCTGTTGGGGAAGCCCTGCCTGGGAGGTCAGGACCACGTTGGCGCCAGGCTTGCCTGTCAGGAAGGCTACATTCTGGGCAGTGGAGACAGGGACATGCTGCACCCCTAGAGCCTTGTTGGCTTCATTCTGGAAGGCGTGTGGCTGGGCCTGCTGCTGCTGCTTAAACAGTTTGGGCTGGATGGCTGCGCCCCCCTGAGGGGGTTTGGGTTGGATGGGGGTCGGAGTTCGCTGGACGATCAAGTTCTGCATGATCTGTCCTTGGGGATGGTTCTGCCCATGTTGTGCCAGTCCGGGGCTACTGAACCCAACCAAGGTTCCTGTGGTACCGCACACCGCTGGTCCGTTTAAAGCAGGAGGTCCCAGAGTGGCTTTTCCCCCTTGGATCAGAAGTCCTCCTCCAAGTCCACCCTGCCCACCTGCCCCCTGTGCCTCGGGGCCAGGCTGGTGCAGCTGGAATCCTCCCATACCCTTGGCCAGGATGGACTGTCCTGATTGGTTCATAGTCATCACAGTGGGCTGGCCCATCACCTGTATCTGCCCCAGTCCCAGCCCCAGGTGTCCTGACTGACAGCCGTTAGGTAGGGCCTGGAGGGAGGCGATTGGCTGAAGGGTGACGTTACCCAGGCCTGCCACCTGCTGCATGAAAGGCTGCATACTGATGGCCTGGGCCTTGTTCATGACCTGTGGCCCAAACTCCAGGCCCTGTTGGGCCAGCACCGAGCCCAGCATGTCAGCTGTGGCCTGGGGAGGGGTGGAGCCTGGAGCTCCAGGGAAGATGGGGAGCCCCACCCCCACAGCGGTCCCTCCAGACCCCGTCAGGCTGTCTGTACAGGGCAGGGTCTGGACCACCTGAGTCAGACCTGGCATGGTGAGGTCGAAGGAGCCCAGGTCCAGCTCTGCCTCGGCCTCCTGCAGGCTCTGCTCTGTAATGTTAGCCTCCGCCAGGCTCTGCTGCAGGATGTCGCATGGCTCCATGGCGTTGCTACCGTCGTCGCCCGGCGACCCGCCCAGGAT
The DNA here is from genome assembly GCF_018296145.1 of Oncorhynchus tshawytscha. Classification (NCBI taxonomy): domain Eukaryota; kingdom Metazoa; phylum Chordata; class Actinopteri; order Salmoniformes; family Salmonidae; genus Oncorhynchus; species Oncorhynchus tshawytscha. Next base: position 58,719,067 of record NC_056442.1, on the reverse strand, counting down.
GACATCATCTTCCAGGAAGTCCAGGTCCACGCTGACCCGGGGCAGGCCTTGCTGCTCATTGGACGACAGCTGGACTGGGGGTGGGACCTCTGGAACGTGGCACTATGAAGGAGAGAGAAGGAAGAACAGTGAAGCGTTGTGATGGAGGACGAGAGGAGAGCTGAGGAGAGGAGAGCTGAGCTGAGGAGAGGAGAGCTGAGGAGAGGAGAGCTGAGGAGAGCTGAGAGAGAGAGGAGAGCTGAGGAGAGAGCTGAGGAGAGGAGAGCTGAGCTGAGGAGCTGAGGAGAGCTGAGGAGAGGAGAGCTGAGCTGAGGAGAGGAGAGCTGAGGAGAGCTGAGGAGAGCTGAGGAGAGGAGAGCTGAGGAGAGCTGAGGAGAGCTGAGGAGAGCTGAGGAGAGGAGAGCTGAGGAGAGGAGAGCTGAGCTGAGGAGAGGAGAGCTGAGGAGAGGAGAGCTGAGGAGAGGAGAGCTGAGCTGAGAGAGAGAGAGGAGAGCTGAGGAGAGGAGAGCTGAGCTGAGGAGAGCTGAGGAGAGGAGAGCTGAGGAGAGCTGAGGAGAGAGCTGAGGAGAGGAGAGCTGAGGAGAGGAGAGCTGAGGAGAGGAGAGCTGAGGAGGAGAGCTGAGGAGAGCTGAGGAGAGCTGAGGAGAGGAGCTGAGGAGAGCTGAGGAGAGCTGAGGAGAGGAGAGCTGAGGAGAGGAGAGCTGAGGAGAGGAGAGCTGAGCTGAGGAGAGGAGAGCTGAGGAGAGCTGAGGAGAGGAGAGCTGAGGAGAGGAGAGCTGAGGAGAGGAGAGCTGAGGAGAGCTGAGGAGAGGAGAGCTGAGGAGAGAAGAGCTGAGGAGAGGAGAGCTGAGGAGAGGAGAGCTGAGGAGAGAAGAGCTGAGGAGAGAAGAGCTGAGGAGAGGAGAGCTGAGGAGAGGAGAGCTGAGGAGAGGAGAGCTGAGGAGAGGAGAGCTGAGGAGAGGAGAGCTGAGGAGAGGAGAGCTGAGGAGAGGAGAGCTGAGGAGAGATGGGAAGGAATGGGTTGAACTGAGCAGGCCTGAGATCAGCCTGGACAGGCCTCACACGTGGAGATGTTGACCAGAGAGGCCCCCCAGACAGGACCCTTAGACCCCCACAGTGTCATGGCTCCTACCACGCAGCCCAGGGCCATCAGAGCTTGGTGTGTGTGGATGTGTGTTACTGGCAGGGTGGGGGAGAGATGCATGCTACATATATGAATGGAGACAGGAGGGTCAGAGGTCAGAGTGGGTAAGAGCCGTTACTCACCCCAACAGAAGAGAAGAACGAGCTGGAGGGGTCGTTAGAGCCATCCAAAAGGTCGTCAGTGTCCAGCTACAGACAGACACGACAGACGCAGCCAGGATAGGACAGAACGACAGACAGAATAGGCCGGAGGGAGGTCACACCACATGGACAGCCAAAAAATGCAGGGAGAGCGAGACAGACAGGGAGAGCGAGACAGACAGGGAGAGCGAGACAGACAGACAAACCCACCAATGACCCAGAATTGAGGAGGGGCAGCAAAGTGGTTTAAAGGTGGGAGGGAGGGAGGGAGGGAGGGAGGGAGGGAGGGAGGGAGGGAGGGAGGGAGGGAAGCGAAGCAGAAGAGGGCTAGTGTTAGACGAGTACTGGTCATCGTGGATTAATCAGGTGACAAGGCAGGGTTGAAATCACACAGACCGACCACACAGACCAGACACACGGATCCACCACACAGACCGACCACGCAGACCAGACACACGGATCCACCACGACCAGACACACAGACCGCAGACCAGACACACAGACCGACCACGCAGACCAGACACACAGACCGACCACGCAGACCAGACACACAGATCCACCACGCAGACCGACCACGCAGACCAGACACACAGACCGACCACGCAGACCAGACACACAGACCGACCACGCAGACCAGACACACAGACCGACCACGCAGACCAGACACACAGACCGACCACGCAGACCAGACACACAGACCACAGACCACGCAGACCAGACACACAGACCGACCACGCAGACCAGACACACAGACCGACCACGCAGACCAGACACACAGACCGACCACGCAGACCAGACACACAGACCGACCACACAGACCAGACACACAGATCCACCATACAGACCAGACACAAAGCAAGAAACCATAAGCAGTAGCAGAGCCATGGACGCAGAAACCCCGTTGGAGGGACGGGGAGGTGTGTGTGTGTGTGTGTGTGTATGTGTGTGCGTGTGTGGTAGCCAGTGTACGTGTTGACCTCAATGTGTCACTGACGCTACGGCCCAAGAGAAGTAGCCTGTTCTGTTAGCTGATATCTGGTGCTTGGAAGTCAACCACACCCATCCTCATTGTCAAGTCAAATGCTATGAAACACAATCCAGCTACCTCCTTAGCTTTGGTAAGTACAATAGAAGCATCATAACCATCCATGCAGGTTAATTAGCAGCCACGTACATGTATCTCTGATCCATGAAGAAAATCGTTGAGTGCTTCTGGGTCACTGTGGAGAGAGGAACATCGGTCAGACAGGTAGTCATTGAGGTCTATTTCTCTGTCCCAGTATCCACACTTACTACCTAGTAGAGTTGAGCCGTTATCCAGATGTTCATATCGTCATTACCATCCTTCTCTCATCCTGGGATTTACGCTATTACTGACGAAATTCACAAGGGGGCGCTAAAACAACCACCCACATTTATTATCAGAACGCTAACCAAAATTTTAAAAAAAGGTGAGAGGGACAAAATTGGCACAAGTACTAACGAAATTTCCACAGAGGCTGCTAGCAAAATTTGCTAATGAGCGCTAAAATGAAAATAAACGAATTACAAAAAGACATCTATAACTTGAGCTGGATTGCCTATATTAGGTAGTCGCTAACAAAATGGACAAAGACAAATTGGTGAGTTTAGCCATTTCCAAAAGAATATGAATGAGATGGATTGTACAAATGGCCTGCACGTCTGAAGGAAGAACAGTAGTGGATCTGGAACAGCATGTGTACCTGCTGTGTCTGGAGTCGCAAGGGCAACGGGCCTGTCTGCTCTGCTCGGGCAGAGAACGAAGAGGAGAAAATACGCAAGGAAAGCAAGATCGCAGTGGCTGCTGTACAGATAATTCATCCAAAGCCCTAGGACTTCTCAAAACACAACAGAAATCTATCACTTTATGTATGATGCACCGGAGGACGGCTCATCATAATGTCTGGAACGGCGCGAATGGAGCGGCATGGAAACCATGTTTGATACCGTTCTGCTCCAGCCATTACCACGAGCCCATCCTCCCTAATTAAGGTGCCACCAACCTCCTGTGATACGATGCCCCCCGTCTCCTTATTAATTCAGCTACTTACTGAGATAACTAGCAAGTTACACACCTGGATTCACACACACACACACACACACTCTCCCGTTGAGCCATTTACGAAACAAAAACAAAAAAACACGTGACTGGCCCGACTGTTCTGGGGAACTACGGTGAGCTCCATAATGTCAAATGTGTCAAAAAAAGTTTTAAATATCCAATAAATGTCGTTCCACTTCATGATTGTGTCCCACTTGTTGTTGATTCTTCACAAAAAAATACAGTTTTATGTCTTTATGTTTGAAGCCTGAAATGTGGCAAAAGGTCGCAAAGTTCAAGGGGGCCGAATACTTTCACAAGGCACTGTATATTCAAATTTATTGAAAAACTTCAAAGAAATTGTTTTAACATTAAGTAGGCAAGATTGTTTTTTACGAAAGCTCGTCACTTGTCACCCCCCAAAAATAAAAATCCATTACCATACTTTTTAACATAGAGAATAAAACAAAATGGAGGCCACACTCTGCCCATTGGCTTCTCTCCATATTCAAGCCCGTCTCAAAATACAACACTGCCCCTTTAAGTTTATCCTGGAGGATGGTTGGCCACCCTTGGTAGCCTATCAAAACATTACAATTACAACTAAATAACACCCTTGGTAGCCTATCAACTGAAATACAAAAATCTCTTTTACACAATACCGCATAGCCTAACAAAATATTACAACTAAATAACACACTTGGTAGCCTAACTAAATAACACACTTGGTAGCCTAACTAAAATAACACACTTGGTAGCCTAACTAAAATAACACACTTGGTAGCCTAACTAAAATAACACACTTGGTAGCCTAACTAAAATAACACACTTGGTAGCCTAACTAAAATAACACACTTGGTAGCCTAACTAAAATAACACACTTGGTAGCCTAACTAAAATAACACACTTGGTAGCCTAACTAAAATAACACACTTGGTAGCCTAACTTAACACACTTGGTAGCCTAACTAAAATAACACACTTGGTAGCCTAACTAAAATAACACACTTGGTAGCCTAACTAAAATAACACACTTGGTAGCCTAACTAAAATAACACACTTGGTAGCCTAACTAAAATAACACACTTGGTAGCCTAACTAAAATAACACACTTGGTAGCCTAACTAAAATAACACACTTGGTAGCCTAACTAAAATAACACACTTGGTAGCCTAACTAAAATAACACACTTGGTAGCCTAACTAAATAACACACTTGGTAGCCTAACTAAATAACACACTTGGTAGCCTAACTAAATAACGAAATTAGCAGATAAACACAAAAGACCACCACAAGCTGTTTCATGTGAGATGAAAGGAGATGAAAATATTAGAAATGAAGCGAGGAGATCTGAAAGAGGCATCAATCAGACCAGGATTAATAAAACCAGGATTATGCCTTTGGCTGCTGGACAATAAATGAAAGTAGATTTGAAAATAGAACATGAGAGAAAATGCTGGTTTCAACGTTATGTTATGTTTTTATTAAATAATTCCCTCAACGTTTCTATGGCCGTATTTTAGCGAGGATAGTTTGAAACTAAGACAGACATGCTTCATAAAATTACATAAAACATCCCAGGTTTTAAACAATTAACTTTATGGTTAAATTGCTTCCAAATACTGACGGCCTCTGCTCTGATTCAAGGTGGGTGATGAGTGGCGTGAAGTAGGCACGGCCCTTTACTCTTGGGTCTTGTGACCATTTGATCAGAACCAGAGCCTCTGTCCACATAATCAAGTCTGTAGATGTTACATGGTCATTATTTGTCATTATTATATATTAGTCAAACATGACTGGAGTTTAGCCTGACTTATACCACATTTTGTTGTGTTACAGCCCAAATTAAAATATATAAAATAGTCCCCCCCCCCCTACACACAATACCCCATAATGACCAAGTGAAAACAAGTTGTCATTTTTTGCAAATTTATTGGAAATGAAATACAGAAATCTCTTGTACATCAGTATTCATACCAGAGTCAATACTTTGTAGAAGCTTTGGCAGAGATTACAGCTGAGAGTCTGAGTAAAGTCTCTAAGAGCTTTCCACATGAGGATTGCGCAACATTTGCTCATTATTCTTTAAAACAATTCTTCACATTGGTTGTTGATCATTGCTAGACAACAATTTTCAGGTTTTGCCAGATTTTCAAGTAGATTTTAAGTCCAAACTGTAACTCTGCAACTCGGAGAACATTCCCCGTCTTCTTGATAAGCAACACCAGCGTAAATTTGGCCTTGTGTTTTAATGTTGTCCTGCTGGAAGGTGCCGGAAGGTTAATTCCTCTTCCAGCGTCTGGTGGAAAGCAGGTTTCTCTCTAGGATTTTGCCTGTGCTTAACTCATTAAACGCAGTCATTTCATACCCTCTTTTGTTCTGGAAAAACTCCCCAGTTCTTAACTGACTTGAAAACAGTGTAACGGCTATGATAGTTTTCAACATTGTAGTTACTCCATAATACTAACCTAAACGACAGAGTGAAAAGAAGGAAGCCTGTACAGAACAACACTATTCCTAAACGTGCATCCGGTTTGCAACAAGGCACTGAAGCAATACTGGAAAGCAATTAACGTTTTTGTCCTGAATACAAAACGTTGTGTTTTATTGGATTTCCCCCAAACATATTACAAAAGTACCACTCTCCATGTTTTCAAGCATAGTGGTGGCTGCATCATGTTATGGGTATGCTTGTAATTGTTAAGGACGGGAGAGTTTATCAAAAAAAAAAAAAAGAAACAATAATAATTTAAATAAATTAGCAGTCATTTCTAAAAACATTTCACTGTGTCATTATGGGATGTATAGTGTATATGTGTATAGGGTGAGAAATCCATTTTGAATTTAGCCAATTTAACACGACAAAAAGTGGAAGAGGTCAAAGGGTATGAATACATCCTGAAGGCACTGCCAATGGCGGGGAGCTTTACACCACTCCGGCTGAAGTTTGGCGTTGCGCATGGTGATCTTAGGCTTGTGTGCGGCTGCTCGACCATGGAAACTCATTTTCACAAAGCTCCCGACGAACAGTTCTGGTGCCGACGTTGCTTCAAGAGGCAGTTTGGAACTCGGTAACGGGGCCAATGTTTGACATCGAAATCAAAATGTCAAAATGGATTGAAACAGAAAAATACAAAGGATATTTATGCAGTTCCTTGTGTGTACTTAGAGGTATATATATCCATAACTACACAAACACAAAAACACAGGACTATAACATGTTAAGCAGGGCTCATACAGATATTGGCAAGTAAAATTCAATGACTTTCAGCAACTTTTTAAGCACTTAAATTGTAATTTCGAAAGACCTCAATGTTATATAATTGTATAATTTATATAATAGTTGTACATATAGGACTTCACATATGGTGTTGTGTTGCGCAACACCATATAATAACCCTGCCCCCCCCACACACACACGTGTTACTGTCAAGTTCAACACAACAAAAACACCTCTCTTTGGGCTACACTGCACACTAACACACTGCACACTGCACACTGCACTAACACACTGCACTGCACACTGCACAAACTGCACACTGCACAGTAGCACACTGCACAGTAGCACACTGCACAGCAGCACACTGCACAGTAGCACACTGCACAGTGCACACTGCACAGTAGCACACTGCACAGTAGCACACTGCACAGTGCACACTGCACACTAATACACTGCACACTGCACAGTAGCACACTGCACAGTAGCACACTGCACAGTAGCACACTGCACAGTAGCACACTGCACACTAACACACTGCACACACACTAGCACACAGTAACATACAGTGCACACTACACAATACACTGCACACACACTGCACAGTAACATACTGCACACTAACACACTGCACATTAACACACTAACACACTAATACACTGAACACACTGCACACTAACACACTGCACACTAACATACTGCACACTAACATACTGCACACTAACATACTGCACACTAACATACTGCACACTAACATACTGCACACTAACACACTGCACACTAACACACTGCACACTAACACACTGCACACTAACACACTGCACACTAACACACTGCACACTAACACACTGCACACTAACACACTGCACACTAACACACTGCACACTTTCTGCCATGGGGACATCTGTTCTACAAAGTGCCAGCAGAGCAGGAGACCCTTCGTTGGTATAATTGATCTCTTTGTCTTTCAGGCAGAGAACACACCTGGCACACCCCTTCTTATCCACTGTATTGAAAGAGGGAAAGTGGTATTTCTTTCACCTCTATAGTGGCATCCAGTTTAAGTCAGGCCCAGCTCCAGCTACACTTGATCCCTGAATCCACTTGTTTAACAAGCAACGCCTCATTTTTTCACCTAATTATCTCATTCTGAAAATTAACCACATACTGTAGAGTGAAAACATGAGTTCACAGAAAGTTCGTTAGCTAGTTAACATTTCCCACAGATTGCCAGGGTCCAGTAAGCAACTAATGCGTTATAACTTCAGGAACTGTGTTGTCCCTAAATTCTTCCCCCCCTGCCAAAATTTGGCATAGCCATTTGACTCTAGCCACAAAATGGAAGAAAATTAGAGGGGGAAAATCCCCCCCTTCTAACTCCCTTAATTTTGTGGCTAGAGTCAAATACTTTCTGTGGCACACGCTACTGGTCAACATGAGCTACTAACATTATTCTGAGGTGTGCCAGGCCTTGCAGTCCCAAAATAGAAGGGGGGTGGGGGGTAATTAATGTGTGTTATATTAAAGTGAGTGAAATGCAGGCAAGCAATAAACATTTCACAACAACTACTAGTTGAATGAGACATGGGAGAGATTATGAATTTTGGCAAAGAGATCTATTTATAGACTAATAAACTTGAAACAAATAGCCAAACCCTAAAACTGCAAACATTACTAGCGCCTACCCCATGATAAAACCGCCATAAAGAAAAGGAATTAAACGCAGCCTAACGTGATCATAGACAGCTGCCTTGAAGGACACAAATAAATAACAATTCTGCTACTAAGATCAGTGATATGTATGTTAAACTGAGCAGAAACAACGAGCAAGCAAGTTGCAGCAATGAAGAATTGAGTGTGTGCGCGTTCACGCGATGGGGGGGGGGTCGGCACAAGGCAAGGAGTCTTATACAGTACCAGTTACCGCCGCCGTTAGCCCATCGGTTACCGCCGCCGTTAGCCCATCGGTTACCGCCGCCGTTAGCCCATCGGTTACCGCCGCCGTTAGCCCATCGGTTACCGCCGTTAGCCCATCGTTACCGCCGTTAGCATCGGTTACCGCCGCCGTTAGCCCATCGGTTACCGCCGCCGATTTAGCCCATCGGTTACCGCCGCCGATTTAGCCCATCGGTTGCCGCAGCCGCTAGCCCATCGGTTGCCGCCGCCGCTAGCCCATCGGTTGCCGCCGCTAGCCCATCGGTTGCCGCCGCTAGCCCATCGGTTGCCGCCGTTAGCCCATCGGTTGCCGCCGTTAGCCCATCGGTTGCCGCCGTTAGCCCATCGGTTGCCGCCGTTAGCTGGTTGCCACCGTTAGCTGGTTGCCACCGTTAGCTGGTTGCCACCGTTAGCTGGTTGCCACCGTTAGCTGGTTGCCACCGTTAGCTGGTTGCCACCGTTAGCTGGTTACCACCGTTAGCTGGTTACCACCGTTAGCTTACCTGATGTTGTAACATTAACTAGCTGGCTGTCTGACTTTATTAACCAGCTAATTGTCAAACAAACTCAATGATTTGATCAGTTAAATTGGCGAATGTCTCTGGTTAGCTAACGGGAGAATTCGATCCAGCTACTATAGCAAGATTACTTAACAATGCTAACAAATACTTGTTCCACCACACTTTCTCCCTCACCTCAAACTTTCCAAAAAGCCAGTTGTTTTTCCCGGTTACAGCTCATGAAGTAGGCTTCATCACCTTCTTACCCCGGTCAGGCTTCTCGCCTACCTTTTTCGTTATCGTTCAGGGGACGCGCTGCTGTAAATTAAATTACAAACTGTTGTCTTTTTGATGCTGTAATGAGTAAATTGGTTGTCTCTTCTCTCTTCAGTCTCAGAGGGTGTCAATGTAAATAGTCTGGGTGGCATTTGATTAATTTGTCTTATGGATTTGGAATAGAAGCTGTTAAGGAGTCTTTTGGTCCTAGCCTTGGCATTCCGGTACCGCTTGCCGTGCGGTAGCAGAGAAAACAGTCTGACTTGGGTGACCGAAGTCTTTGACGATGTTTAGGGCCTTCCTCTGACACCTCCTGGTATAGAGGTCCTGGATGACAGGAAGCTTGGCCCCAGTGATGTACTGGGCCGTACGCACTACCCTCTGTTGAACCTTACGGTCAGATGCCGAGCAGTTACCATACCAGGTGGTGATGCAACCAGTCAGGATGCTCTCGTTGGTGCAGCTGTAGAACTTATTGAGGATCGGGGACCCATGCCGAATCTTTTCAGTCTCCTGAGGGGGAATAGGCGTTGTCGTGCCCTCTTCACGACTGTCTTGGTGTGTTTGGACCATTCTAGTTTGTTGGGGATATGGACACCAATTAACTTGAAACTCTCAACCTGCTCCACTACAGCCCCATCGATGTAGTCCACGATCAGCTCCTTTGTCTTGCTCACGTTGAGGGAGGTTGATGTCCTGGCACCACTCCTCCCTATAGGCCGGCTCATCGTTGTTGGTGATCAGGCGTACGTACCCCTGTTGTGTCATCAGCAAACTTAATGGTGTTGGAGTCGTGGGTGAACAGGGAGTATAGGAGTGGACTGCGCACGCACCCCTGAGGGGCCTCCATGTTAAGGATCCGCATGGCAGAAGTGTTGTTGCCTACCCTCACCACCTGGGGGCGGCCCATCAGGAAGTCCAGGATCCAGTTGCAGAGGGAGGTGTTTAGTCCCAGGATCCTTAGCTTAGTGATGAGCTTTGAGGGCACTATGGTGTTGAACGCTGAGCTGTAGTGAATGAATAGCATTCTCACATAGGTGTTCCTTTTGTCCAGGTGAGAAAGGGCAGTGTGGAGTGCAATAGAGATTGCATCATCTGTGGATCTGTTGGGGTGGTATGCAAATTGGAGTGGGTCCAGGGTTTCTGGGATGATTGTGTTAATGCGAACCATGACCAGAGGTTGAAATTGCCAGTTGGTCCGTGCATAGGTATTCTGCCACGTTAATGACACGATTTGGGTTTTAAATATCAAGGTAAGGTGACTCTTTCGGCGTGAAGCATTCGATTTTGCAATTCCGTACATTTTGGGGGATTTGCGAGCTGTTGTTTTCAACCGCGTAACAAAAGGAAACACTGAATGTTATGATGTCCGACGATCCAGGATTCGATGTCTAATTTAACTGATTCATCTATGATATAAGGACAACTTTCACTGCCATAAATGATAAAGGACAGAAAAGTAGATGTTCTACCTCACACCATTTTGGATCTGTCAAGAAACCACGATAAAGGGTTAAGCATAGATTTTGAAATCAACTCGTGAATTGTATTTAATATACTAGAGGTCGACCGATTAATCGGAATGGCCGATTAATTAGGGTCGATTTCAAGTTTTCAGAACAATCGGAAATTGGTATTTTTAGACACCGATTTGGCCGATAAAAAAAATATATATATATTTTTTTTTACGCCTTTATTTAACTATACGTCAGTTAAGAACACATTCTTACTTTCAATGACGGCCTAGGAACAGTGGGTTAACTTCCTTGTTCAGGGTGCAGAATGACAGATTTTCACCTTGTCAGCTCGGGGGATCCAATCTTGCAACCTTACAGTTAACTAGTCCAACGCTCTAACCACCTGATTACATTGCACTCCACGAGGAGCCTGCCTGTTACGCGAATGCAGTAAGCCAAGGTAAGTTGCTAGCTAGCATTAAACTTATCTTATAAAAAACAATCAATCATAATCCCTAGTTATGATTTTATGACACATGGTTGATGATATAACTAGTTTATCTAGCGTGTCCTGCGCTGCATATAATCAATGCGGTGCCTGTTAATGGTAGTAGTATCGTTGCTCCAACGTGTACCTAACCATAAACATCAATGCCTTTCTTAAAATCAATGCACAGAAGTATGTATTTTTAAACCTGCATATTTAGCTAAAAGAAATTCAGGTTAGCAGGCAATATTAACCAGGTGAAATTGTGTCACTTGTCTTGCGTTCATTGCACGCAGAGTCAGTGTATGTGCAACAGTTTGGGCCGCCTAATTTGCCAGAATTTTACATAATTATGACATAACATTGAAGGTTGTACAATATTTAGACTGATGGATGCCACCCGTTAGATAAAATACAGAACAGTTCCGTATTTCACTGAAAGAATTAACGTTTTGTTTTCGAGATGATAGTTTCCGGATTCGACCATATTAATGACCTAAGGCTCGTATTTCTGTGTGTTATTATGTTATAACTAAGTCTATGATTTGATAGAGCAGTCTGACTGAGCAGTGGTAGGCACCAGCAGGCTCGTGAGCTTTCATTCAAACAGCATTGTCGTGCGTTTTGCCAGCAGCTGTTTATGACTTCAAGCCTATTAACTCCCGAGATTAGGCTGGTGTAACCGATGTGAAATGGCTACCTAGTTAGCGGGGTGCACGCTAATAGCGTTTCAAACGTCACTCGCTCTGAGACTTGGAGTGGTTGTTCCCCTTACTCTGCATGGGTAATGCTGCTTTGAGGGTGGCTGTTGTCGATGTGTTCCTGGTTCGAGCCCAAGGAGGAGCGAGAGGGATGGAAGCTATACTGTTACACTGGCAATACTAAAGTGCCTATTAGAACACCCAATAGTCAAAGGTTAATGAAATACAAATGGTATAGAGAGAAATAGTCCTATAATTCCTATAATAACTACAACCTAAAACTTCTTACCTGGGAATATTGAAGACTCATGTTAAAAGGAACCACCAGCTTTCATATGTTCTCATGTTCTGAGCAAGGAACTGAAACGGTAGCTTTCTTACAAGGCATATATTGCACTTTTACTGACTTCTCCAACACTTTGTTTTTGCATTATTTAAACCAAATTGAACATGTTTCATTATTTATTTGAGGCTAAATTTATTTTATTGATGTATTATATGAAGTTAAAATACGTGTTCATTCAGTATTGTTGTAATTGTCATTATTACAAATAAATTTGTTTAAAAAAAAAAAAAATCGGCTTTTTTTGGTCCTCCAATAATCGGTATCGGTATCAGCGTTGAAAAATCATAATCAGTCGACCTCTAGAATATACCCATGTTCCCCCATATATCTTAATGTAATTACAGGAAAATAACTGGCAGATTATTATCAATGATTTATCAACAGCTGTAACAAGTTGTCCATAGATTGAAATATAATTTCCACTGTTAGTCTCTATGATCTGAGTAATGGATATGGTCATCTGTTTTACTTGACAAGCATTAATGTCAAACCCTGTGACGGTATTGAAAACAACAACATCCTGTGGCTATTTTAGAAATACACCCCCCCTTAGGTATAGGGGTAGTATACCTGCCCAAGCCTACAACATAGACGAAACCAATTTCTCAGGTCAGGTATACTAGATGTTGTGTACAGTGGATAGTAGAATATAAATCAATCGTTTGACAAGGATGAATAGCTTGGATATATGAACTCACCAAATGACATCTAGCAGGCACCTGCCATCTTCATCGTCCATGTCAACTGAAAACACATTAAACATCCCCCCCCACAATATTTAGTTCAATACATCAATCATTGCATTCACCACTCCAGTATAAATAAGGGGGTGTGGGGGGGGTAGGCTATAGTGGTAGGCTATATCAAACAAAGCTTGTGCAATCCTTTTGGTAAACCAACATACTATCAACAAGGTGTAGCCTATATTTGGGATACAAAGATACTAGCAACGATGCAAACAAAGACTAACTGCATCATTATTGCATGAATATTCATTTCTAACGTGCATCTCTTTAAAGGGGCTTTATAAGTTCCCAGAATCCAACCATCCAGGAAGTGCTGTGAGGAGGTTCTCTGTGTAATTGTCCTTCCAACTTGGCTACGGTGACAGTCTGATAACCGTTTTTTAGGGGGTAGTTGTTTTATTTTTCTACATTTTCTGTTCGATATAAAAAATAAAAATACTTCCACCGAGGTCCTAGAATACAGTATATGTTAGTCACAAGGTTCAAAAATCTAAACAAAGCATTGCGATACCACGATACTTCCATTTCCCCCAAAAAAAAAAAACGTCACCAATATGATGCCAGCGCATTGATGTGTCCGGAAGACTTTCATGGTTGTGATTCTGAATGGTCAGATATCTAGAACAATGACAAGAAGCTGTCAAGTGGCGAGTTGTAGGTGGTTCTTTCAGCTAGTTGCATCTTGATACCACGTCTTGTTTTGAGATGTTTTGACTGATGTCATGTCTATGCTAATATGGCTCAAATTCGCTAGCAAGCTAACCAACAACTAACAATGTATTTGAGATACAAGCGCAAATGTATTTATATTTTTATAAACATTTCGAGACTAAATTGAGTTTAAGTGTTGTCTGTTTTGCCCCACAGTTGCACAGAGGTTGGGGCAAAACAGATGGGGTTGGCTTAGGTTGTTAACATGGAAACTATATTTTGTCTCCAATGTTTATTGAAAACATAATTAAAGTGGCACAATGTGCACTTGTCTCTCAAATACATCGTAACAGTTGGTTGACGTTTGCTTACTAACAAATATTAGCATAAACGTGACATCAGTCAAAACACCTCGTGGTATCAAGAACAAGATCAAACGAGCTACTTACGATTCGTCACAGATCTGAGCAGAACAGAGCTATGTTGTTTTCGCCACACTAAAACCACCAGAGAACAACCAGGTTGAAATATAGATAGGACAGGATTTTTTTTTACAAAACTTTCCAGATGTATTTAACTTGTCTCGCCCAGAAGGTCAGGACTAATGACATACATTGCCTATTGATGATCAGTGATCTGAAATCGTAATTGATGCTCTTGAATTAGTTATCTTGCTATTAAATCCCCCCCCAAAAAAAATAAAAAAAATTTGAGCATTACAATAAAAAAGTTATTTTTGTAGGTCAAGTTAAGCATGAATACAACATAACACCTCTGCTTGAATATCACCACGATCTGATCACAATAAAATGTGATACCCTTTCCTTGAGCAAACCACCTTCTGGGTTAAAAACGCGCGTTTTTCAGTCACTCGGTTATCATTCAATGTTCAGATTTATTTAAATTATTTATTTAAATTAATATATATATATATATATGTGTGTTTGTGTATACACACACACACACACGTAGAGAGAAGAATAATAGCTATAGTCAGAGAGGCCGATTATTCATGTTACCAGTAAACAGTACGGAGATGTTGCTGAAACCAGCTATGTTTTAAATCTCTCTGCTCGTCTCGACATAAACTAGTAGATTCTGAGATCAGAGAGGCGGAGACGAGCAGCAGCGGACTTGCGCCGAGAGAAAAAAAAAAAAAAACCACTTAGATATATATATATATAGAGGACAAATCTCCATTTGCCGCTCTCCATAATGTTGGTTGGTAGCTAAAGCGGTCGTAGCCATTGCACAGCCAGCAGGGCAGAGAGGAAGAGCGGTGCGCAGCATATGAATGGGAGGGACACTGCGAGCGGCTGGCTAGTTTAGGTGCTTTCACTTAACGTTGTATGCCTCCAATGTAGTGACACGATCATATAATTGTTTTTGCCCTGTTGCTACTGGGTTTCCTCTAAAACAATTCGCGTGTTCGTTTGATGTCTATTTGTCTGAATCTGCTGGCTATTTTTGAACCTTTTGATGCATAGCTTTCATTTCGTTAGCATTAGCTGCTAAGTAGCTAACATTCTATCAACATTCTGGTGTTAACAGATTCAGACATTTGACAAGTAAAAACGTCACAAGAGGGTTTTACTATCGAAACACTTGTAATGCACGGTAGCGTTGCATCCTAGCTTTCCCGATGCATTATTTTTGTTTGCCTTAATAAAATGCAATTGCGTAAGCCAGCTCTCCTTGCAAGCAAAATATGAGTTAATGTTGGAATACTCTTGGACCAGGGGGTATTTGCTTGGGAATTCGTTGGAAAATGAAACGGTTTGTCTCGCCGTACAGGACTACGGCATTTAGATCAAGGCAGATGCGAGGTTTGCAATCCGCTTGCAGTACGCAAATGTTGCAGCTTTAATATAGTTATTCAGATTAATAGAGAAATTGCTACATTGTAACAAACTCACCCGAGACGATAGAGGTGCAGGCAGCGCGGGGTCTCCGGGACAGCCTCGCACGGGCTTCCATACAGGACCCGGATACAGGCAGGAAACAGAGGACCGTTGAGTTCGCCTGCTCAGAAATCATTGTTTTGTGTGCATTCATTCAATAGGAAAAAATCCCTCAACCTTTCATGAACCCTGAGCGCCAGTTTATCGACCATAGTAAAACAGCCAATGATCCAGTTTAGGCAAGTTAAAAATGTTAGTTTAGGTTTAAAATGATTTCTCTGTCATACAGATGAGTATATGGTTGCAAACCTTTATTTTGCTGTCAATAAACAAAACATTTAAAGTGTGCAGTTTTGTAATAGCTTTAAGTGTATATTCACTGTTAGAAACTAATAGAGACATTATCACTTGTATTTTCCATCATAATTCAATTGGGTTACGGTTATGCTATTAGCATTTTATGTCTGAGATTGTGGTAATAACCAATCCACGTCTCAAGGCTTAAACGTCCTTCTTTAACCTGTCTTCTCCCCTTCATCTTCAGCTGTAGGACTTGAGTTTTTTTCTTCAGCGGATGGTCAGGGTCCCGAACATAACTACAAATCATTTGTAGACTGCAAATTGAATGCAAGAAGCCCAAACATATATAATATTTGACTAAAACCTAATCATTTCAAGCCTTGTTCACATTTGCATACAATCACGTGTCTCTATTATGCGTGAGAATACTAGGGAACAGATTTGTAAATATGAAAATAACTTGGGAGTGGATTTCCTTAAGTTTGTACCGTGTTTTATGTTCAAACATGAAAATAAATAAATGTTTTTTTTTGCTCCAGTTGGAGAACACTGACCTACACTGAAGTGGACTTAACAAGTGATCATAGCTTTCACCTGGTCAGCCCATGTCATGGAAAGAGCAGATGTTTTTAATGTTTTGTCCATAGCATTAAAATACCAGTAGGTATGTGTCCTGAAGTAAATACACAGGCTATCCACCTCTGCCTCAGAGCTGCATTAGTGACAAAGCTATTTTATTTGTGATTAAATATATCTTATGTGATTGGCCAATATCAACAACAAAAAAATGTTTTTAAATAAAAAATAAATAAAAAAGAGGGCATGATCAGTTCAAATGATAACTACAAAAAGATGTGTGTTAGGTCATTTCCCTCCAGCGTACAGGGAAAGTGATTGGCAGTTTTAAAGAGCTATTTTTCCTAGGGGCGTGGTTTGGGTTGTTGTTTACACTCAGTGATTGGTTGAATTTGAATGAGGACTCGAGATCGTTTGTCCATTTGGGTGTGGTTACAGATTGTTCTTCTAGCTGATTTTGACACTACATTCTAATCATATATTATGAACATTTACACACATTGGCCTTCTCATAAAAATCATACACCCATGGTGTTGAATGAAACATGTCATTTGTGAATGCAGCATGCATTTAGAGGACATTTAGAATATCCGACTACTGGCATGTGGCCAACTCTGAGAAAGGTCATATCACTCAGCATACGATTACGAGCAAAGGTATTTTCCGAGCTACTTCCTTGATATCTATGCATGTTTAACCATCAGTGGTGAGCCGTCCTTTAGGGGGTTGCCTGTTTTGTATGTTATTTTGGCATTAATACGTGTTA
Source organism: Oncorhynchus tshawytscha (assembly GCF_018296145.1). NCBI lineage: Eukaryota > Metazoa > Chordata > Actinopteri > Salmoniformes > Salmonidae > Oncorhynchus > Oncorhynchus tshawytscha. The sequence continues at coordinate 58,701,862 of NC_056442.1, read as the reverse complement.
CATATCAGTTTGCAAACAATGCAAAAAAATATATATAATTCACTGAGTTAATAAAGCCGCATACAAACATGGTCTCTTTTTTGCTTTCTTGAGTAAGGCAGCTCCAAAATGCAGGTGTTTCAGCCCAGCTCAGTGCTTTCTGTGGTGGAGGGGCAGTCAGCGGAGAATACAGAGCGTAGGGGTTGGTCATGTTCTCTAGTTGCGCCGTGATTGGCTCTGTGTTCTTTTCACTCATGCGGACACTACGTCACCGCACAATCTAAGGGTAGAGCTTGAAAATTCAAGCTCCTTGAGTGCTGCCATAGAGTTACATTAGAAGTGCCCATCCAAGAAGGCTCAAGGTCATTGGCCACAGATAAAAGGACGTCAAATCGCATTATATCTACGTAGCTTTGATTAGACTGATTATGTCAACATCATACTTTCAAAATCTTAGCTAGCAAGCTAGCAGTCATCATAATGAATCAAGTCGACAATCTATTGGCAAATCGTTGTCATATGAAGAGAAATAATGAAGAGAAATTATAGATAAAATGTATCGGTGCTCATCGGCCATTGGACATATACATTACACAACAAGTTGGAAATCGCAAATTCAACAATGAGTGGTTTGGAAGTAATCAGTGGTTAACTGCAAGCATTGCAAGGCAATCACTAGCCTGCTATTCAATGGAGTGGGTGTGTGGTACCAATTCTGTGTTTAAGGGTCTCTTTTCCAAGCTTAAAATTATAAACATTCAACATTGGCCATGCTGTCAATCCAGCATGATTTCTGCCGTGCTCAAAACAACTGTTAACTTGGAACTGAGAAATCTGACTTCAGTGAGTTCAAGACAACTGGGAACTCTGGAAAAAACTGAGCTCCGACTGGTAAAATACGTTTTGATTGGTCATCCAACTCGGAATTGTAAATTGGGAACTCGGGTCTCTTTCTAGAGCTACGGCATGAAGATCAATGACATCATCATGATTCAACCTTGTTTTTTTTCCAGAGTTCCCAGTTGTCTTGAAAGCACAATCAATCCAGAGAATGCCAGACTTTGATGACAAATTATGACGGCAAAATTTTCCCACAAAGGACCGCCACTCCACCGTCCTGTTCAGGTGAGCACAGCACAACAAGGTGAATCCAAACATGTATTCTATGCTGCTGCATGAATGATGTAATATGCCAGGGAGATATGTATACTGTAGCTAAGAAAATAATACTAAGTGTATGTCGTGTAGTACGCTGATAGTAGCCCATGTGCCTCACCCTAATAATTTGGTCTAGTTCCGCTCTTATTTTCACCTGTAGCCTATAACCTGTTTTAGAGAAATGTAATCATCGAATATTGTAAGAGCTTTAATTGTCTGCTTATATGTCCCCTTTATTTATCTTACAGTTCTGACTTGGTGTACAGGGAGAACACTGTAAGAACGGCCCATGTTTTACATTTTGTCGCTGTACATTTCAAAAGTGCTGAATAAATAGTTATATTGACTATGTCCATCTTAGCTCGCTCATTTGTGTCTTAATTGAAATTACGGATTGCCTCTTATCCGTTTGGCGTCCCCTTATGCCATAGTTTGTACATCTCAATTGTCAGTAGAAAACACATTTATTTAAGCACGTCAGCCATATCAGCTATGTTTTTTTACATGTCAGTAAATGAGGCTGAATTAACTGTTTCGCTTCCAGACAAGGCTCCACTGATAGCCAGGTGTAGCAGTGGTAAGGTGTTGGGACTCTGCTGTTGGGACAGCTTTATGTAGGACCTAACAGTTTGTGGTCACAGTTTGTCACCGATATAGTGCAATTAATGTATTGTTTAGTGTTGTGTTGTGTAGTGACTTTGCTGGCATGCATCCCCCAATTTTTGTTTGTGCCGATTTTAGCAAGATGTACTTGCTAAAATCGGCACTGTTAATTAACCAAGCATTTAGAAATGTACGGTTATGAATTTAACATACACAGATGATGTCCTCAGCTCTTCTGCACCTCTATTTTACATACATTCTCCACTAGAGGGCACAAACCGATTGATTTCAGCAGCATTTTCAAGGACGGGTAGTAAATCATATTATCCAGATCAGAGCCTTCATGCCTGTTATCAGCAGCTCCGTGCTACAGCAGTTATATCAATTTGAGAAACACTCTTTTCATGCCACTTTTGTTACTTTTCGTAGCAGGTTAAGGAGAACTTACGTAGCAGAGGTTAGGAAAAACAGTTTAGGTTTAGCGATAATGCTCTCCTTACCTGCTACGAAAATCACTTCGTATCGAATTAGCGTGAAATAAGTGTATCACATATCAATTGCATTATGTGGTCCTGCCCACAATCTGCTTCTGGAAGCAATACGCAGCAACTGGATAATTGTGTAGCTAATAATCAATAAAATAAAAATGGTAATCATCATTTTCCATAATTTAGAGAAATTCAGCTTGCATCAAAGTATGTTTAGTGCTATCTGGTATCCTTGGGATGTCCCTACCCTTAACCAAACCTTACCCCTACCCTAAAAAACGGTTTATGGTCGTTCTGGCGATCTGCGTTGGCCGTACAGTGTTTACTGCGATGTGGCCTCTGCAGAAGGCAGGGCATTCATACTTCTTGCGTTTCCCTGAGCAGACCAGAGTTGTTGTGAAGAAAGTTGTTAACGAAGTGAGTTTGTGGTTATGGGTCTTTCTATAAATAAAAGGGGCCAATGTGTGACATCAGAGTCAACATTTCAAAATAGTTTGATATACATTTAACTTAAATAGCTTAACTTAAATTAAATTTGCAGCTTCACATGTGTAGTTACAGGAATAAGAGTCTAGATAGGCACAATGAGACCATAACTCCTAGCAACAACAAAACATCTACATGTCATTCAAAAATGTGACATGAAACATGCATGTTTCTTTGTCCTGCCTAGTAACCAGGTCTGCTTGTGCTTTAGTCAACTTCTCTATCATCCATAGCCACGCTAAACCTTTCAGAAGAATGAAAAAGATAAACAACAGCATTTCTATATATTTTAATCGTTGATATAAAATAATATAATACAGTAATATAATACAATGGGTTCTGTCAACAAATCAATGACAATAATAATAACCATGAATGTATAATATAATATATAATAATGAAACTGTTATAATATGCAAACACTTCCAAGCATTGTGTGTCTGAAATCTAGACATCACATTCTTGCTTCCTCTGTCCTTGTTTCCTCCACTCCTTGCCTCTCCTTGAAAGTGCAGAGAAGCCTGAGGGGAGGAACCATCCCTCCTCTCCCCCAATGAGCTTTTGAGAAGGAGGAATGGAGGAAACCAGGGGAGAATCTCAATTGCATTTCCTTGATTCCTCAGGTCCTCTCTCCTCACCTCCTTCCCAAAACTCATTGGATAAGAAAGTGAGAGGGGGGGGACCTTTGACCTTCTCATTCAATGGGTTTTGAGAAGGAGACAAGAGGACCCAACAAATCAAGGAAATGCAATTGAGATTCTCCCAAGGACAGACGAAGCAAGTATTTGACAGCTACTATAACAGATTAAGCTTCTATAATACCCATGGCCTGTCCAGAAACAACCCCTAGCCCCTACTGTCCAGAGTCTAGACACGTGTGGAGATCTGAGAGGAATTGATGGGTGGTGACATGGTGAGAGCTCCACCTTACCCTCTGAAAGGTTTGGTGGAAGGTTGTTGGTATTGCTATACACCTGTCTAATTCTCTCAGATCTCCACAGGTGTCTAGGGGTAGGATTTCAGGGTTGTTTCTGGACAGGACCCCAAAACCCTTCATTCCATTGCTGTACACACACACACATATTTTCACAGGTGTAAACTGGACACACCTACTGCACCCTATCAGGCTGATCAGACAGGTCTGGGTAGCTGGAGACATGCTGTAAACAGTGAATGACTTATATTTAGTCTATTATTCACACCGTTGCTTCATTCCAGCTAGTTAGATGTGCAACCACTGACTAACCATAGAGCCCCACAGTGGAGGTGTCATAATACCCATAAAACCTAGTGGTCTAAAACAGGGAAATGGTTCCAATCATTTTTCCACCATGAATTTTTCCCATAGTGAATTTTAGAAACGCTTAAAATAAGGGCTGTGTTTCGTGTTGGTCTGATGTTTTGATAACCAGGTAAATCTCTCAAGGACAAGGGGACTTTTATCAATATATTCAGCTCGATTTACTTTCAGAATAGAAAATGCTAATTAGAACCAAAATAGACATCATGTAAAACTACAAATCCTAGCAAGCTCCTGCAGCTCATCTCGAGCTGACACAAACTTGCAAAAGACAGTTCACAGAATTGTACATTTAAAGAAATGTAGCCAATTTATTAATTACTAAATTGAGCTAACATTAGATAGTTAATCCAGAGATGACTACCTTTGCCTCAATTCGTCAGTTTCGTCCAGAACATCATGGCATTTGTAGTTCTTTATGTTAGCCACATTAGCAGCTAATAAGCATTTCATTTGGGGGGGTAAATACATCCAAATATATTGATAAAAGTCACCTTGTCTAGGTTATTAGAACGTCATGCCAGGGTAAGCCTACACACAACACAGCCATTATTTTAAGCACTTCCAAAATCCCCTATGGGAAAAATTAATGGTCGAAAAACAATTGGAACCATTTCCTTGTTTGACTGCTAGGTTTTATGGGTATTATGACTCGTACTGTCGTACTCTATAACTAGGGCATATCTCTAATCTAGCAATAGATACTGTTGGTTTTTGCTGTGTAGCATCATTTAATAAAATGACCAATGGTTAGCTAGGTAGCTAGGCTATATCTGTCAGCTAAACAATTACAGTAACAGCATGCTCATAATTTTTATTATTTAATAAAAATATATATTTCACCTTTATTTAACCAGGGAGGCCAGTTGAGAAAAAGTTCTTATTTACAACTGAGACCTGGCCAAGATAAAGCAAAGCAGTTCAACACAAAACAACAACACAGAGTTACACGTAAACAAACATATAGTCAAATAACACAATAGAAAAATCTGAGTAAGATATAAAGGGGAAACATAGATACATTCAATATAATTCACGAGTTGAATCAAAAACCTGTGTTTAAAGCCTTTCTCGTGCTTGGAGTTGTCACGGGTTTGGCAAATATCGTGTGACACAAAACACTGTCTTTCTTTCCTTGCGTTGATGATCCTGTTGTTTATTGTTATGTCACATACAAAGCATTTTAACAATTTAATTACACATTGACCTTGATCCTGTGAAATTCCTGGATACTGCTGTCAGACACATTTTTAGTGTGAAGTGGACTGTAACCTTGACAATGATTTAACGGTTAAAAAGCATAAGAATGAGCTTGTTAAGAAGCTAAGATTTAAAGTAGTCTTTAAAAAAAATATATATCTTGCCTCTCTCTAGTCAGCAGGAAGCACATTGTGCAGTCAACCTTTCTAGCTGTTCTTGATTATGGTAATACTAGTCTTAAACCTCTGGATGTCGTTTATGAGCTCCCTTCGTTTTATCACAGGAGACAGTTTTATTACTGCATTCTTTACCAAAAAGTTGTCTGGACCTCTTTAAAGTCGTGCAGACCAATCACATCATTACATTATGTTTGTTTATGGACTTATGGCTTATGGACTTCCCTAACATCATTGTTAAGATTTAACAAGTTATCAAACCTGTTCACAGGGTTGGTTAACGTTGAAAACTCCTTCGGCGTCTACTGCAACTCCCTTGCACCCTATGTTTGGAATGTTTGGAACACACCCTGATCTGTTTCACTTGTCTTTGGGCTTGTCTCCACCCCCCTCCAGGTGTCACCCATCTTCCCCATTATCCCCTGTGTATTTATACCTGTGTTCTCTGTTTGTCTGCTGCCAGTTCGTCTTGTCTTGTCAGGTCTTATCAGCGTTCTTTCTCGCCTTCCTGTTTCTCTAGTTCTGTTTCCTAGTTTTTCCCGGGTTCTGACCATTCTGCCTACCCTGACCCTGATCCTGACCCCGAGCCTGCCCGCCGTCCTGTACCTGCCTGACTCTGACCCGAGTACGAACCCTTGCCTGCCCTCGACCTGCCCTTTGCCTGCCCCGTGTTTCTAATGAATAATCTGAGAACCGTACTAACCGCCTCCCATGTCTGCACCTGGGTCATATCCTGAGTCGTGATTGGCTAATCTACAAAATATGTTTTAATTGGATGCTTTGAAGTCCCTAGGGCAATACATACATACAGCTGAAAGAGGATTTTCAATCATGAAGAATGTGTTTGTTTTAATTGACTGTTTTGTATCTTAATGTGTATATTGTCTATGTTTATGTTGATCTGTACTTGCCTGTTGTGTGGACTTGTTTTTGTATTGTGCAGGGCTCATTTGTAAGAAAGACTTTAGTCTCAATATGACTTCCCTGTTGAAATAAGGGTAAATAATAATGTTGATACTTGAGTCGATATAGCAGAACGTGTCATGTAGTGACATCACAAATGTAATTATATGAAAATGCTATAAAATGCTATAATGCTACAGAATTCTAAGACATGTACTGTATGTTATATATGCAGGAAAGATCCTGTGGCGGACTGCACTAGCATCAAATAGTACCCGCGATATGCAACTTTTCAGGGAAGTCAGGAAACCAATACACGCAGTCAGCCAGGAAAGCAAAGTCTAGCTTTTTCAAACAGAAATTTGCATCCTGTAGCTTTAACTCCAAAAAAGTTCTGGGACACTGTTAATTTCCATGGAGAACAAGAGCACCTCCTCCCAGCTGCGCACTGCACCTAGGCTAGGTAACACTGTCACCACCGATAAATCCACGATAATCTAGAATTTCAATAAGCCTTCCTTCTGGCTACTCCAACCTCGGCCAACAGCTCCGAACCCGCCGCAACTACTTGCCCAAGCCTCTCCAGCTTCTCCTTCACCCAAATCCAAACAGCAGATGTTCTGAAAGAGCTGCAAAACCTGGACCCATACAAATCAGCTGGGCTAGACAATCTGGACCCTCTCTTTCTAAAATTATCCGATGCCATTGTTGCAACCCCTATTACCAGTCTGTTCAACCTCCCTTTCGTATCGTCCGAGATCCCTAAAGATTGGAAAGCTGCCGCGGTCATCCCCCTCTTCAAAGGGGGGGACACTAGACCCAGACTGTTATAGACATATATCCATCCTGCCCTGCCTTCCGAAAGTCTTCGAAAGCCAAGTTAATAAACAGATCACTGACCATTTTGAATCACACTTGACCTTCTCCGCTGTGCAATCCAGTTTCCGAGCTGGTCACGGGTGCACCTCAGCCACGCTCAAGGTACTAAACGATATCATAACCGCCATCGATAAAAGACAGTCCTGTGCAGCCGTCTTCATCGACCTGGCCAAGGCTTTCAACTCTGTCAATCACTGCATTCTTATCGGCAGACGCAACAGCCTTGGTTTCTCAAATGACTGCATCACCTGGTTCACCAACTACTTCTCAGACAGAGTGTCAAATCGGAGGGCCTGTTGTCCGGACCTCTGGCAGTCTCTATGGGGGTGCCACAGGGTTCAATTCTCGGGCCGACTCTGTATATATCAATGATGTCGCTCTTGCTGCTGGTGATTCCCTGATCCACCTCTACGCAGACGACACCATTCTGTATACTTCTGGCCCTTCTTTGGACACTGTGTTAACTAATCTCCATATGAGCTTCAATGCCATACAACACTCCTTCCGTGCCCTCCAACTACTCTTAAACGCTAGTAAAACCAAATGCATGCTTTTCAACCGTTCGCTGCCCGCACCTGCCCGCCCAGCATCACTACTCTGGACGGTTCTGATTTAGAATATGTGGACAACTACAAATACCTAGGTGTCTGGTCTGGTTAGACTGTAAACTCTCCTTCCAGACTCATATTAAACATCTCCAATCCCAAATTAAATCTAGAATTGGCTTCCTATTTCGCAACAAAGCCTCCTTCACTCACGCCACTAAACATAACCTCATAAAACTGACTATCCTACCGATCCTCGACTTCGGCGATGCCATTTACAAAATAGTTTACAATACTCTACTCAGCAAACTGGATGCAGTCACAGTGGCATCCGATTTGTTACCAAATCACCTTCTACTACCCACCACTGCGACCTGAACACTCTAGTCGGATGGCCCTCGCTACATATTCATCGCCAGACCCACTGGCTCCAGGTCATCTATAAGTCTATCCTAGGTAAAGCTCCGCCTTATCTCAGCTCACTGGTCACCATAACAACACCCACCCGTATCATGTACTCAAGCAGGTATATCTCACTGATCCTCCCCAAAGCCAACACTTCCTTTGGTCGCCTTTCCTTCCAGTTCTCTGCTGCCAGTGACTGGAACGAACTGCAAAAATCACTGAAGCTTAAGACTCAAATCTCCCTCACTAACTTTAAACATCAGCTATCTGAGCAGCTAACCGATCACTGCAGCTGTACATAGTCCATCTCTAAACAGCCCACCCAATCTATCTACCTCATCCCCATATTGCTTAAATTAAATGTACTTTTCTGCTCTTTTGCACACCAGCATTTCTCCTTGCACATCATCATCTGCACATCTATCACTCCAGTGTTCATTTGCTAAACTTTCATTACCTCGCTACTATGGCCTATTTATTGCCTTACCTCCTCACGCCATTTGCACACACTGTATATATACTTTATTTTTTTCTATTGTGTTATTGACTGTATGTTTGTTTATTCCACGTGTAACTCTGTGTTGTTGTTTGTGTCACACTGCTTTGCTTGATCTTGGCCAGGTCATAGTTGTAAATGAGAACTTGTTCTCAACTAGCCTACCTGGTTAAATAAAGGTGAAATAAAAAATAAAAAACAAATTCAAGCTCTTCTTTAAACAGCTCTCTGCTGGCCTGTCTACTGTACCTTCACAAGTAATATATGAAACAAGGATTGCATTAAAGCTTGACAACTGAAAGTTGTTTACAAATCTAGTTTTCTTGTGATGCTTGCAGTGAAATTAATTCTTTGACGCCTATTTCTCAAATATGACTTGTTTCAACTGTTTTTTTATTTTATTTTTACCCTGGCAATACATGGGTTTCTTGCGCTGACTGCAATTTGGGGAGCATAAACTGTACATGTGGAGGAGAACATTAGCTAATAAATATGCAGGTAGCATTTAGCATTTCCTTCACGAAATAATTTATAATGAGACACATATCGCTGTGTTGAAGAAATGTCTGTGTAGTCTGTCCTGTTTTCCCTGCATCCAACTGTGAAATGACTTTGCTCAATTGCTGATTTGGACTCACACGGTTTGCTTTAATTAAGTCATCCTTTTGTGACATTCTTTGAAAGTGGATATTTTCTTCAGAAATGTCAAAACAGGAAAGGCTTTACCCTCAAGAGGCTGGAGGAAATAGTTACATAATGGAATAACGTCAATTCCGGAACTCATTAGATTATTCATAAAACTCTAGAATTCCTGCTGGGTCCTCAATGTTTGTAGAATCTATAGAGATGATGATTATCAGCCGTAATAATTAAGAGAGTCAAATATAAAGACGGGCCCCACTGGTGTCCTTTTGTTTATCCCCGAATGACAGATTCCTGAGCTCTATCGGTAGGTCAACCTGTCATCGCCAACTGCTGGAAGGTCATTAAAGTGAGATGGGGATACAGCGTTTCACATTACAATGGTGACTTTTGATCTTCCACGAGAGGAACAGAAAGTTCAAGAATATCTGGAGTGCTGGTCCAAACGGCTGGTCTACTGATCAATGCTGTACATTCACTGTATGGCACTTTTGTAACACCTTGCTTTAAAAGAACGTCAAGCCTTTTATGTTTGGAAGTGGAACGCTACACATTGACGTTGCTAAAAGGACAAGTGATAATCACTTGTATTTTCTCACAAGTTACAATTTTGTAGAGATGGGCTATTATCCATGAATCCAACACAAGTCCAAGAGGCCAACCTTTGGATTAATTGTGACTAAGGGTGGGTTTAAGAAAATTGCTGGAAGGCTATGCATGATTGCGGTGATATAAACCTATAGCAACATGATTTGTTTTCGATATGTGTTTTTGTCAGGCCAAGCGATTGACCTGATGCATTTTTTTGGGCCCATATCAAGGCTGGCCTTGGTGCTGATTTCAATGTGTAGAGGTTCTCCATCACCATGACGATTAGGTTCATCAAATCAAATCAAATGTATTCATATAGCCCTTCGTACATCAGCTGATATCTCAAAGTGCTGTACAGAAACCCAGCCTAAAACCCCAAACAGCAAGCAATGCAAGTGTAGAAGCACGGTGGCTAGGAAAAACTCTGTAGGGAAAACTCCCTAGGTTCCTCTAGGTTGTTAGCAGGTATTTAAAAAATAAAGATAAAACTTTATTTAACTTAGGCAAGTTCTTATTTTCAATGATGGCCTAGGAACAGTGGGTTAACGGACTTGTTCAAGGGTAGAATGACAGTTTTTTTTTATACCTTGTCAGCCATGGCCATGGTATGGGCCATCATTAGGTTCATCTAGACTGTTAACAGGTATGGATCATCCTCATTAGGTTACAGTGGTTAAAAACAAACGGCAAAGAGTTGTGGAACAGAGAGGCAAAAGGAAGACACCTTTCTAAGATTCAGGAAAAGGTGGGGGCCGGGAGAGGTCATCAAGCCGAGAGAGAAGGAAGGAAAGTGTAATCACAAGGCTGAAACTGGGACACACAAAGCTCAATAGTACAGTTAAATTGGTGGTGAAACATCCCACTGCGAGGTGTGATCATTGTCAGGAGGAGATGGAATCAGTGGAACAAGTTCTACTTCAGTGCCAGAAATATGTGAGGGAAAGGGGAGCGATTGTTATTAGATTTGTGGAGTAATGGGGTTTAACAGCCAGGATTAAGTGAACTGCTGGGGAAATCACCAGGGGATGTAGTATTTAATGATCTATTTCGTTTCCTTAGCGAGAAAAGAATATTGGTTGAGTTAAGACCTTTCCTGTCTCTGGTCTACACTCCAGTCCAGTTGGTGGCGGTAAAGCACCTTAAAGTTGGTTGCCAACTGACATTAAAAAAGAAAAAATCCACAGAAGAAGAAGAAGACCAAGAACAAGACATCAACTGCTGCTTTACTACATTTCTAAAGTATACCTAGTTGTTACAAACATGGACAACTCTGGAAAAGAGAAGGAAGCCTCGGCTCTGATCGCTGAGGCTGAAAAGAAACTGAAATCGTCTCAGTCGTTTTTCGGGGCGTTGTTTGGGTGAGCATTCCAGCTAGCCAGTCTCTGGTAGTTTTGCTAAAAAAAATCGCAAATAGTACAGTGAACAAAGTTAGGTACTGTTCGCTATTAGTTACCAACTACAATTTAACGTTTATTGTCGATGGAAAAAAAGTTATATAGTATTGGTCTACTAACGTTAGTGCAATTTCCTCATCCAGCTAACAGCAGTTAGCTTAGCTAGCAAACAAGTCAACAAGGTAATTTAGCTAGCTAACTTTAGCCTGTTGGACAACAACACAAAGTTACCTAATAACAGTTGAAATTAGGTGAGGTTTTTTTTAAAAGCTTTTTAAATTTTTTTTACGTGGATTAAGTTGTATTTCTATATTGGCTGGTAACACATGAGAGTAAAGTAAAAGGAAACCTATTTTGATATTTTATTTTATTTTATGGCTCCTGGTTTTCTGCCAGCAGGACAGACGGATGACGTCACGTTGGTAGGGTCATGACGACATCTTTCAAATAGAAGTCTGCATTTCAAAAACATTGTCTTGTGGATAACTCGTTCAAAAGATATTGGGATTTTAATCAATATCTACTTTTTATAGTGCAAAAAAAAATAAAAAATCTAGTAAGTATTTTATGAAAAGAAATAGGAAAGATGCCAACATTTCTTTTTAAGGCCAATTAAAAAAGACAGTGATACTGGTGTGTTGAGAATATTGGACGTTTCTGCCTGGCTCAGCTGAAGTGTGTAGGAAATAATCAGCAGGGTCTCTACTAACCAAATCGGGTTAGTTTTGGAGGGGGACTGACCCTATTTGGTTAGAGACCCTGCTGATTATTTCCTACCCACTTCAGCTGAGCCAGGCAGAAACGTCCAATATTCTCAACACACCAGTATCACTGTCTTTTTTTATTGGCCTTAAAAAGACGGGTATAAATGTTCTCTCTACAAGCCAATAAGTATCCCATATACCCTGTATTGCAGTGGGTGGAGTAAGGAATCCTCAGTACTCTGTATTAAACCCGTTGCCCAGCACAAGAGACCCATTTAAGTTCTGCAGACTCTATTGAGTAATTTAAAAAAAAAAAAATTTATAGTATATTTTCAATATAGCCTGTCCTACACAATTAGTTTTCAGCATACCAGTATTTTATTTATTTATTTTTGCCTTTATTTAACTAGGCAAGTCAGTTAAGAACAAATTCTTATTTTCAATGACGACCTAGGAACAGTGGGTTAACTGCCTGTTCAGGGGCAGAACGACAGATTTGTACCTTGTCAGCTCGGGGGTTTGAACTTGCAACCTTCCGGTTACTAGTCCAACGCTCTAACCACCAGGCTACCCTGCCGCCCCCTATTTGTGTAAACTTTCAAAGAAATACTGGTATGAATAATAAAATATTCAAAAGAGAATGTATTAAATGATCCCCTTCGGTGCTAGAATGTAAAAAAATATGATATTCCCAAAGTTAGGAAGTCTCTGCAGGTGGACACTTATTTTGAAAAATAATAATAATAAAATATTCTGCGACTACACAGCCAGCATAATATGCTGCTATTGTGAAATGACTTCATCAGCTGCTTTGGAAATGATGACGTCTACGTTAGCGTCTGGCTGTTACATTCTGTTCCCCATTCCACTACTGAAGACCTTTTTTGTCTTCACACTTTATTGTAAACATCAACAATGATTTCTTACTCATAATGTTTCTCAATCATACGACTGCCTTGGGTTGGTTAGTTAATAGGTCTAATTAATGATAATTGTTGTTGTCATCTCATGCACACATTTGAACTGCTATTCTGACAGTAGTTTTTTTTAACCAATACACTCAGTGATTATACTTGACAATGTTTTAAACGAAGCCTATACCTTATGGCTGTTCGTACACTGTGTTACTAGTCCTGATACCACCTGTTTAGTGCCTCTGGCTCACTGCTTTACTCTTCTTCTGTTGATGCAGAGGTTCATCCAAGATGGAGGAGGCCTGTGATATGTACGCCAGGGCTGCCAACATGTACAAGATGGCGAAGAACTGGTGTGGTGAGGAACACTGTCTTGTAGTCATATAGAACTGGTGTGGTGGGGGGCACTGTCTTGTAGTCATATAGAACTGGTGTGGTGGGGGGACACTGTCTTGTAGTCATAGAACTGGTGTGGTGGGGGGACACTGTCTTGTAGTCATATAGAACTGGTGTGGTGGGGGGGGACACTGTCTTGTAGTCATATAGAACTGGTGTGGGGGTGTCATATAGAACTGGTGGGGGGACACTGTCTTGTAGTCATATAGAACTGGTGTGGGGGGACACTGTCTTGTAGTCATATAGAACTGGTGTGGGGGGACACTGTCTTGTAGTCATATAGAACTGGTGTGGGGGGGGGACACTGTCTTCTAGTCATATAGAACAGGTGTGGTGGGGGGACACACTGTCTTGTAGTCATATAGAACTGGTGTGGTGGGGGGACACACACTGTCTTGTAGTCATATAGAACTGGTGTGGTGGGGGGGGACACTGTCTTGTAGTCATATAGAACTGGTGTGGGGATGACCAGTGAGATATACCTGCTGGAGCGCGTGCTACGGGTGTGTGTTGTTATGGTGACCAGTGAGCTGAGATAAGGCGGAGCTTTACCTAGCAAAGACTTGTAGATGACCTGGAGCCAGTGGGTTCTGGCGATGAGTATGAAGCGAGCCGGTGAGGAGAGAAAAGGCCCCACCTCGCCGTAGCTCCATCGTAGGCAGAATGAGCGTCGGAGAAACACGAGCGACGCTAGTTTTAACGACAACGTCGATTTTGGTGCCAAAGAAGAAGGATCTTCTAGTGGATACGGCTGCGTTGTCATAGTGGATACGGCTGCGTTGTCATAGTGGATACGGCTGTCATGGTGGATACGGTTGTCATAGTGGATACGGCTGCGTTGTCATAGTGGATACGGTTGTGTTAGTGGATACGGCTGCGTTGTGATAGTGGCTGCGTTGTCATAGTGGATACGGCTGCGTTGTCATGGTGGATACGGTTGTCATAGTGGATACGGTTGTGTTGTCAAAGTGGATACGGTTGTGTTAGTGGATACGGCTGCATTGTGATAGTGGCTGCATTGTCATAGTGGATAGTGGCTGCATTGTCATAGTGGATAGTGGCTGCGTTGTCATAGTGGATACGGCTGCTTTGTCATAGTGGATACGGCTGCGTTGTCATAGTGGATACGGCTGCGTTGTCATAGTGGATACGGCTGCGTTGTCATAGTGGATACGGCTGCGTTGTCATAGTGGATACGGCTGCGTTGTCATAGTGGATACGGCTGCCTTGTGTTAGTGGATACGGCTGCGTTGTCATAGTGGATACGGCTGCGTTGTCATAGTGGATACGGCTGCGTTGTCATAGTGGATACGGCTGCGTTGTCATAGTGGATACGGTTGTGTTAGTGGATACGGCTGCGTTGTGATAGTGGCTGCGTTGTCATAGTGGATACGGCTGCGTTGTCATGGTGGATACGGTTGTCATAGTGGATACGGTTGTGTTGTCAAAGTGGATACGGTTGTGTTAGTGGATACGGCTGCATTGTGATAGTGGCTGCATTGTCATAGTGGATAGTGGCTGCATTGTCATAGTGGATAGTGGCTGCGTTGTCATAGTGGATACGGCTGCTTTGTCATAGTGGATACGGCTGCGTTGTGATAGTGGATACGGCTGCGTTGTCATAGTGGATACGGCTGCGTTGTCATAGTGGATACGGCTGCGTTGTCATAGTGGATACGGCTGCGTTGTCATAGTGGATACGGCTGCGTTGTCATAGTGGATACGGCTGCGTTGTCATAGTGGATACGGCTGCCTTGTGTTAGTGGATACGGCTGCGTTGACATTGTGGATACGGCTGCGTTGTCATTGTGGATACGGCTGCGTTGTGTTTGTGGATACGGCTGCGTTGTGTTAGTGGATACGGTTGTGTTAGTGGATACGGCTGCGCTGTCATAGTGGATACGGCTGCGTTGTCATAGTGGATACGGCTGCGTTGTCATAGTGGATACGGCTGCGTTGTCATAGTGGATACGGCTGCGTTGTCATAGTGGATACGGCTGCGTTGTCACAGTGGATACGGCAGCGTTGTCACAGTGGATACGGCTGCGTTGTCACAGTGGATACGGCTGCGTTGTCACAGTGGATACGGCTGCGTTGTCACAGTGGATACGGCTGCGTTGTCACAGTGGATACGGCTGCGTTGTCACAGTGGATACGGCTGCGTTGTCACAGTGGATACGGCTGCGTTGTCACAGTGGATACGGCTGCGTTGTCACAGTGGATACGGCTGCGTTGTCACAGTGGATACGGCTGCGTTGTCACAGTGGATACGGCTGCGTTGTCACTGTGGAGACGGCTGCGTTGTCACTGTGGAGACGGCTGCGTTGTCACTGTGGAGACGGCTGCGTTGTCACTGTGGAGACGGCTGCTTTGTGCATTCAAAGTATTCAGACCCTTTGACATTTCCCAAATATTTGTTACGTTACACCCTTATTCTAAAACTGATTTATTATTTTTTTCCCTCAATCTACACACAATACCCCATAATTTTTACTTAAGTATTCAGACCCTTTACTCAGTACTTTGTTGAAGCACCTTTGGCAGAGATTACAGCCTCAAGTCTTCTTGGGTATGACGCTACAAGCTTAGCACACCTGTATTTGGGGAGTTTCTCCCATTCTTCTCTGCAGATCCTCTCAAGCTCTGTCAGGTTGGATTGGGAGCGTCGCTGCACAGCTATTTTCAGGTCTCTCCAGAGATGTTCGATCGGGTTCAGGTCCGGGCTCTGGCTGGGCCACTCAAGGACATTCAGAGACTTGTCCCAAAGCCACGCTTGCGTTGTCTTGGCTGTGTACTCTAGTCAGCATTGAAGCAAAGATGAACAGTCTCCCAGTCCCTCCCTTGAAAAACATCCCCACAACATGATGCTGACACCACCATGCTTCACCGTGCTTCACCATGCTTCTCCGTAGGGATGGTGCCAGGTTTCATCCAGACGTGACGCTTGGCATTCAGGCCAAAGAGTTCAATCTTGGTTTCATCAGAGCAGAGAATCTTGTTTCTCATGGTCTGAGAGTCTTTAGGTGCCTTTTTGGAAAACTCCAAGTTGTCTGTCATGTGCCTTTTACTGAGGAGTGGCTTCCATCTGGCCGCTCTACCATAAAGGCCTGATTGGTGCAGTGCTGCAGAGATGGGCGAACCTTCTGGAAGGTTCTCCCAACTCCACAGAGGAACTCTGTCAGAGTGACCATCGGGTTCTTGGTCACCTCCCTGACGAAGGCCCTTCTCCCCCAATTGCTCAGTTTGGCCGGTCTGCCAGCTCTAGGAAGAGTCTTGGTGGTTCCAAACTTCTTCCATTTCAGAATGATGGAGGCCACTGTGTTCTTGAGGACCTTAAATGCTGCAGAAATGTTTTGGTACCCTTCCCCAGATCTGTACCTCGTCTCAATCCTGTCTCGGAGCTCTATGGTCAATTCCTTCAACCTCATGGCTTGGTT
This sequence comes from Oncorhynchus tshawytscha, assembly GCF_018296145.1. Taxonomy (NCBI): domain Eukaryota; kingdom Metazoa; phylum Chordata; class Actinopteri; order Salmoniformes; family Salmonidae; genus Oncorhynchus; species Oncorhynchus tshawytscha. The sequence continues at coordinate 58,685,166 of NC_056442.1, read as the reverse complement.
TTTGCTCTGACATGCACTGTCAACTGTGGATCCTTATATAGACAAGTGTGTGCCTTTCCAAATCATGTCCAATCAATTGAATTTACCACAGGTGGACCCCAATCAAGTTGTAAAAACATCTCAAGGATGATCAATGGAAACAGGAAGCACCTGAGCTCAATTTCTAGTCTCATAGCAAAGGGTCTGAATAATTATGTAAATAAGGTATTTCTGTTAATTATTTGTAATACATTTCTAAACCTGTTTTCACTTTGTCATTATTGTGTGTAGATTAGTAATTTTGTTGTAATTAATTTTATAAGGCTGTAATGTAACAAAATGTGGGGGGTCAAGGGTCTGAATAGGGGGTCTGAATTGGATAATATGTCTGTGATTAGGATAATATGATATAGTTGGATAATATGTCTGTATTGTGATAGTTGGATAATATGTCTGTATTGTGATAGTTGGATAATATGTCTGTATTGTGATAGTAGGATAATATGTCTGTATTGTGATAGTTGGATAATATGTCTGTATTGTGATAGTTGGATAATATGTCTGTATTGTGATAGTTGGTTGTGATAGTTGGATAATATGTCTGTATTGTGATAGTTGGATAATATGTCTGTATTGTGATAGTTGGATAATATGTCTGTATTGTGATAGTTGGATAATATGTCTGTATTGTGATAGTTGGATAATATGTCTGTATTGTGATAGTTGGATAATATGTCTGTATTGTGATAGTTGGAAAATGTGTCTGTATTGTGATAGTAGGATAATGTGTCTGTATTGTGATAGTTGGAAAATGTGTCTGTATTGTGATAGTTGGATAATATGTCTGTATTGTGATAGTAGGATAATATGTCTGTATTGTGATAGTTGGATAATGTGTCTGTATTGTGATAGTAGGATAATATGTCTGTATTGTGATAGTTGGTTGTGATAGTTGGATAATGTGTCTGTGTTTCCAGCTGCAGGTAATGCGTTCTCCCAGGCGGCCCGGCTCCACCTGCAGATGCAGAGTAAACACGATGCTGCAACTAACTTCATAGACGCTGGAAACGCCTTCAAAAAAGCGGACCCACAAGGTATTCCACTGTCTCTCCCTCTCCCTGTGTATCTCACCATGGACTTTACAACCATTACCTCCCATGTTAGGGCTGTCTTTACCCTACCACTGTAGACACTCAACTGTTCTTTCAGCATTTGGTTAATGTTTCATTTCTTCTGAGAAACATTACCCCCCTCCTACCACTGTAGACACTCAACTGTTCTTTCAGCATTTGGTTAATGTTTCATTTCTTCTGAGAAACATTACCCCCCCCCCTCCTACCACTGTAGACACTCAACCAAACGCTAAGAGAGCAGTTAATATTTCTCCAAAGAAATGAAACATTATCTTGGTATTTTCCTGCAGATCAGAGTGAATAAAAGGGGGTATCTCTGTGAGTTGATAATGCATCTGATGTTTCCTCCCTACAGAGGCAATCAACTGTCTGAACCGAGCCATCGAGATCTACACAGACATGGTGAGAAGTGTTAGTATGGATAGAGGCCCGACGATATCCTCCTCTTTGACTGTACCTATTGGTTCAACACAGTAAAACAATGGGCAGCGTGTATCTGAAGCACAGTAACATAGAGAGCTGATATGAGCCTAGGTCTGGTGTTCTGTTTGCTTCTCTCATCCTTCTTTTTGTTTCCCCTTTCTGCTTCCTCTGTTTTCCTCCTCCCTTTCTGCTTCCTGTTTTCCTCCTCCCTTTCTGCTTCCTCTGTTTTCCTCCTCCCTTTCTGCTTCCTCTGTTTTCCTCCTCCCTTTCTGCTTCCTCTGTTTTCCTGCTTCCTCTGTTTTCCTCCTCCCTTTCTGCTTCCTCTGTTTTCCTCCTCCCTTTCTGCTTCCTCTGTTTTCCTCCTCCCTTTCTGCTTCCTCTGTTTTCCTCCTCCCTTTCTGCTTCCTCTGTATTCCTCCTCCCTTTCTGCTTCCTCTGTATTCCTCCTCCCTTTCTGCTTCCTCTGTTTCCCTCCTGTTTCCCTCCTCCCTTTCTGCTTCCTCTGTATTCCTCCTCCCTTTCTGCTTCCTCTGTTTTCCTCCTCCCTTTCTGCTTCCTCTGTTTTCCTCCTCCCTTTCTGCTTCCTCTGTTTTCCTCCTCCCTTTCTGCTTCCTCTGTTTTCCTCCTCCCTTTCTGCTTCCTCTGTTTTCCTCCCCCTTTCTGCTTCCTCTGTATTCCTCCTCCCTTTCTGCTTCCTCTGTATTCCTCCTCCCATTCTGCTTCCTCTGTTTTCCTCCTCCCTTTCTGCTTCCTCTGTTTTCCTCCTCTGTTTTCCTCCTCCCTTTCTGCTTCCTCTGTTTTTCCTCCTCCCCTTTCTGCTTCCTCTGTTTTCCCCCTGTCTATTTGGACTCGTTAGGGACGGTTCACCATCGCAGCCAAACATCACATCTCCATCGCAGAGATCTACGAGACGGAGCTGGTGGACATTGATACGGTCAGATCTATGGGCCCCCAAAAGTAGTGCATTTATATAGGGATTGGGGGGGGACACACAGCCTGTATCTGTCCTCCAGCTAGCCTTTTATATAGGGATTGGGGGGGGGGCACACAGCCTGTATCTGTCCTCCAGCTAGCCTGGGACAGTCACTACTGTCCCGTATAGCTCTGGACTGGGAGAATCAGCCCCCTACGAGTAAAGATGCAAAGTCAGATATAATAACACATTTGCATCCGTAGTCCGGTGAACCAGGATGTACTTGTCTGGGCCAGATGGATCTTTCCAGATGCTTGTCTGAAGGGTATTTAAATCTCTTTTTTTTTTTTTTTTACATTACCCCTTTTTTGATTTGAATTAAATCTTCCATTGGATCCTGGACTTCCTGACGGGCCGCAACCCCAGGTGGTAAGGTTAGGCAACAACACCTCCGTCACGCTGGTCCTCAACACGTGGGGGGCCCCTCAGGGGTGCGTGCTTAGTCCCCTCCTATACTCCTTGTTGGTCCATGACTGCATGGACTGCTCCGACACCAGGAAGTTTGCTAATGATACAAGGGGTAGTTGTTATTAATGAAATGATACCCACTCTGTACTCAAGAGCATGTTGTGTTTCAACCAATGGCGACTCAACACAAAAACCTCAGCTGTAAAGTAGGGGCTAAGATACGACCTGTGAATCTGGAGAGAAAAAAAATCTAAGAGTATAAGCGTTTTTACATATTTGAAGTTTAAAAAAAGAACCCTGTTTGTATTCTTTTAAATGATATCAAACTCAACCATTTTATCTTTTCCAGTGATGAAGACCTGCATGTCTCAGGTTCATAAAAGTTTCTGACCACTTCTGCAATGGGCAAAGTTTTGTTTTAAATCAAAAGGGATGCTGTCAAAAAGTGATTGAATTCAAATGGATTATTTACTGTGGGTCAGGTGTGAGGGAGGGGGGGCTGTGGGTCAGGTGAGGGGGGCTGTGGGTCAGGTGTGAGGGGGGGGGCTGTGGGTCAGGTGTGAGGGGGGACTGTGTGGGTCAGGTGTGAGGGGGGGGGGGGCTGTGGGTCAGGTGAGGGGGGCTGTGGGTCAGGTGAGGGGGGGGGGCTGTGGGTCAGGTGTGAGGGAGGGGGGCTGTGGGTCAGGTGTGAGGGAGGGGGGCTGTGGGTCAGGTGTGAGGGAGGGGGGCTGTGGGTCAGGTGTGAGGGGGGACTGTGGGGTCAGGTGTGAGGGGGGACTGTGGGGTCAGGTGTGAGGGGGGGGGGCTGTGGGGTCAGGTGTGAGGGGGGGGGCTGTGGGTCAGGTGTGAGGGGGACTGCGGGTCAGGTGTGAGGGGGACTGTGCGGGTCAGGTGTGAGGGGGACTGTGCGGGTCAGGTGTGAGGGGGGGACTGTGCGGGTCAGGTGTGAGGGGGGGACTGTGTGGGTCAGGCATGTCTAAATGTTGTCTCTGTCTGCAGGCTATAGCTCACTATGAACAGGCAGCAGACTACTACAAAGGAGAAGAGTCCACAAGGTAGAACCGCAGACACTATATTCATCGTTTTTGGGGGAAAGGTCTTTTTAAGGAGGATGGTATTCCCAATCCTTAATGTGTAGCTTAATTAAAGAGCTTGAACAGTGTTGGGGAGGGGGGGTCGAAGGGCAGTGGTCTGGATTCCAACCCACTCCGACTCTGGCATACATGTGCCGGGGTCAGCAGCTTCTACCGCTGGACCACACATCATCTCTGTAGGGGTATATATCTATGGTGGGAGCTACAGAGAGACAGAAATGTAATGAATAGAGCCCACGTGACCCCTTACTGTGAGCCCACGTGACCCCTTACTGTGAGCCCACGTGACCCCTTACTGTGAGCCCACGTGACCCCTTACTGTGAGCCCACGTGACCCCTTACTGTGAGCCCACGTGACCCCTTACTGTGAGCCCACGTGACCCCTTACTGTGAGCCCACGTGACCCCTTACTGTGAGCCCACGTGACCCCTTACTGTGAGCCCACGTGACCCCTTACTGTGAGTCCACGTGACCCCTTACTGTGAGCCCACGTGACCCCTTACTGTGATCTTATTGAGACCCTGTTATATTTGGGCTGTTCTGTCCTACTGAATCAGACCCTGTTATATTTGGGATGTTCTGTCCTACTCAATCAGACCCTGTTATATTTGCCTGTTTTGTGACTGGTTGTCATAATTACTCTCCCTCTACCTCTACCTTTCTCCATGTCCTCTCAGCTCTGCTAACAAGTGCCTTCTGAAGGTGGCTGTCTATGCAGCTCAACTGGAACAGTACCAGAAGGCCATAGAGATCTATGAACAGGTGAGATCTATGAACAGGTGAGATCTATGAACAGGTGAGATCTATGAACAGGTGAGATCTGCGAACAGGTGAGATCTGCGAACAGGTGAGATCTGCGAACAGGTGAGATCTGCGAACAGGTGAGATCTGCGAACAGGTGAGATCTGCGAACAGGTGAGATCTGCGAACAGGTGAGATCTGTCAATGACAGTGATGCGGAGGAGGCACTTCCTTGTAAATATGTTTTATGTAATTGTGTGTGTGTGTGTGTGTGTGTGTTGTATTAAAGGTTGGGACCAATGCAATGGACAGCACGTTGCTAAAGTACAGCGCTAAGGACTACTTCTTCAAGGCAGCTCTCTGCCACTTCTGTGTGGACATGCTCAATGCCAAAGTACGCCCTAAAACTGACTTCTGACGTCTGTTTCAAATCCTCCATGAGGTTTCTAGGTTTCTTCTCTTGACTAAACAACCCTATCTCCTGCCATCTAGCTGGCCTTGCAGAAGTACGAAGAAATGTTCCCTGCCTTCTCAGATTCTCGGGAATGTAAACTGCTGAAGGTAAGGAAGTCTGTTTAGTCTTATCTAACCCCTCATCTTTACCAAGCTCTTCCACTTTTTTTGTTGTCTTTTCTCTTAAGGTCTTTCAACTCCAAACTATATGTTTTCTAATAGAATAAATGTCTTTATTTCTCTGTAGAAACTTCTAGATGCGTGTGAAGAACAGAATGTGGATGTATATACTGATGCCGTGAGTAGTACTCTCAAAGTGTTGTTCTGTGTCTTTATTTGTGAATGAGGAAGTCATTACTGAAGTCATGCAAATACATGAAAAGACCGCAAACGCTGGACCGTCACTGAGGAAGTCTGACATGAACTCTCTGTCTCCTCTCTCCCTCCCCATCGCTCTGTCTGTCTGTCTCCTCTCTGTCTCCTCTCTCCCTCCCCATCTCTCTGTCTCCTCTCTCCCTCCCCATCTCTCTGTCTGTCTCTCCCTCCCCATCTCTCTGTCTCCTCTCTCCCTCCCCATCGCTCTGTCTGTCTGTCTCCTCTCTCCCTCCCCATCGCTCTGTCTGTCTGTCTCCTCTCTCCCTCCCCATCGCTCTGTCTGTCTGTCTCCTCTCTCCCTCCCCATCGCTCTGTCTGTCTGTCTCCTCTCTCCCTCCCCATCGCTCTGTCTGTCTGTCTCCTCTCTCCCTCCCCATCGCTCTGTCTGTCTGTCTCCTCTCTCCCTCCCCATCGCTCTGTCTGTCTGTCTCCTCTCCCCCTCGCTCTGTCTGTCTGTCTCCTCTCCCCCTCCCCATCGCTCTGTCTGTCTGTCTCCTCTCTCCCTCCCCATCGCTCTGTCTGTCTGTCTCCTCTCTCCCTCCCCATCGCTCTGTCTGTCTGTCTCCTCTCTCCCTCCCCATCGCTCTGTCTGTCTGTCTCCTCTCTCCCTCCCCATCGCTCTGTCTGTCTGTCTCCTCTCTCCCTCCCCATCGCTCTGTCTGTCTGTCTCCTCTCTCCCTCCCCATCGCTCTGTCTGTCTGTCTCCTCTCTCCCTCCCCATCGCTCTGTCTGTCTGTCTCCTCTCTCCCTCCCCATCGCTCTGTCTGTCTCCTCTCTCCCTCCCCATCGCTCTGTCTGTCTCCTCTCTCCCTCCCCATCGCTCTGTCTGTCTCCTCTCTCCCCTCCCCATCGCTCTGTCTGTCTCCTCTCTCCCTCCCCATCGCTCTGTCTGTCTCCTCTCTCCCTCCCCATCGCTCTGTCTGTCTCCTCTCTCCCTCCCCATCGCTCTGTCTGTCTCCTCTCTCCCTCCCCATCGCTCTGTCTGTCTGTCTCCTCTCTCCCTCCCCATCGCTCTGTCTGTCTCCTCTCTCCCTCCCCATCGCTCTGTCTGTCTGTCTCCTCTCTCCCTCCCCATCGCTCTGTCTGTCTGTCTCCTCTCTCCCTCCCCATCTCTGTCTGTCTGTCTCCTCTCTCCCTCCCCATCGCTCTGTCTGTCTGTCTCCTCTCTCCCTCCCCATCGCTCTGTCTGTCTGTCTCCTCTCTCCCATCGCTCTGTCTGTCTGTCTCCCCCCATCGCTCTGTCTGTCTGTCTCCTCTCTCCCATCGCTCTGTCTGTCTGTCTCCTCTCCCCATCGCTCTGTCTGTCTGTCTCCTCTCTCCCTCCCCATCTCTCTGTCTGTCTGTCTCCTCTCCTCTCTCTCAGGTGAAGGAATATGACACTATCTCTAGGTTGGACCAGTGGCTGACCACTATGCTCCTCCGCATCAAGAAGACCATAGAGGAAGACGAGAGTGACCTGCGTTAATGGCCTTAATGTCACTAGACACCTAACCCCCCCCCCTAAACCCCTATACCCATTTCTCTGACCAAAACCTCATCCATACCTAGGGCTGTTAAGGTATTACCACCTCCCCAGCAGTCACCAGTCATGATTGCAGTCAAATTCCCCATGAGTCAAGGTAAAACTAGGCTTCTCTAAAACTGAGCTGTGATGTCGCTGTTGGTAATTGGTACTCGGCGCTCTATTGTCCCTGTAATCACTTAATGCAAATACAGTGGAGAAGCAAATCAAACACTTCCCGAGAGCAGTCAAGAGTTGAGTGGAATAGGATCACCTGTTGGGCAGCGAGAGCCAGCTCCTCATAGCTGGTTGATGCATGGAGTTAAATATGTGCTCTGTTGGGGCAACATTTCTACAGCCTATGTTATGCAATTGCGTGAGGAAAACAGTTTTGATGGCCTCTGTTAAAAAGAGGAGAATCCTATCAGCTTTCTATAGGCTAGGCCGACTATATTTATTTCTCAACTTTCTTAATATTATTAAGCACGTTACAACCAGAGTCGTCTGTCTACCTGGCTGTCATGAAATTGAACCATGGGAAAAGCGTCCTCCATTTGCCATTCAAGTGCATACAGATGACTTTTTATTTTTAAAAATTGCCCGTTCAGACCGGTGCATGTTAATGGGCCATTCTAAATCAGAACTCGTTTCACACATTATTTAGTATTTGTAAAGATAAAATTCAATGGAAAATAGTCTGATGGGTGAAAATATTAATCACCTGGGAATGATGCCCAAATTATTATTATTATATAAAAAATGATTCATTAATGAATTTATGGTGATAGTCGGCTATATTGAATGAATTAGACTTCTTACAAATCAAAATGTTGACGTTCCAATAGAAGCACGACAACGATGGTCCACGTCAGTGGTCGACCCGGAGAGATGCTTAATGTGTTTATCTTCATTAACGGTCAATTTAGTGTGAGACCCTCAGTTAATAGCATGACACTTACCAGTTGACAAAATATAATGACCGTCACAGCCCTACCCAAGGGTTTCCTAAACTCGGTCCTCCGGACCACAAGGGGGGGCATGTTTTGAGTTTTTGCACTACACAGCTGATTTTTTAAAATATCCAGCTTTAATCATTTTGAATGTGTTGTGTAGTGCTAGGGGGTCCCGAGGACCGAGTTAGGGAAACGGCCCCCTTCCCCCTCCCCGTTGCCTCAGGCCCTACACCCTGGCTTCTACTCTTGTGCCTTTTTTTACAGCAGTCTAGCTCATCTTGCCTTTGCAGTGTAGCTCATCTTGCCTTTGCAGTGTAGCTCATCTTGCCTTTGCAGTGTAGCTCATCTTGCCTTTGCAGTGTAGCTCATCTTGCCTTTGCAGTGTAGCTCATCTTGCCTTTGCAGTGTAGCTCATCTTGCCTTTGCAGTGTAGCTCATCTTGCCTTTGCAGTGTAGCTCATCTTGCCTTTGCAGTGTAGCTCATCTTGCCTTTGCAGTGTAGCTCATCTTGCCTTTACAGTGTAGCTCATCTTGCCTTTGCAGTGTAGCTCATCTTGCCTTTACAGTGTAGCTCATCTTGCCTTTACAGTGTAGCTCATCTTGCCTTTGCAGTGTAGCTCATCTTGCCTTTGCAGTGTACCCCGGTGTTGATCAGGTCATCAACACTAGTCCTAGTGCCTCTCCTGTTCTGCTGAACATGGTGCAAAACTGTACCACCGACAGTGATGGCTGTGGCCATCAGACGCTAATCAGAACACTAACTTGTGGACTGTTACTGCAGAGTGCCTTTCAGAATGAAACCAGACAATCATGATGTGCTGTGGACTGCACACGACAAAGTGCAGAGCTAATCGGAAGGGGAATGTCCCTGATTAAACCCTGTACTCTTTCTGCTTTGGGACACCTCAGGAATGCTGGACTGCTGTATTCACACAGTGGCCTTGAAAGACCTTTAATATTGATAATAAAATGTAATTTACAAAGTATTTTTAAACAAGGTTACAGATATAAATGAATAAATTACCCATACAGAAAATAACCTAGTTATGGTTTTACAATTTATTTTTTTGCAGTTTTCCCATTTCTATTCCAATTCTCTTATTTCTTTATTTTCCTTCAATGCTACTTGTGTTGTATGTCCATTCACCTCATCTCTACTTTGTGTTACCGACTATACTAGCTTACTATACTTTAAAAAGCTTCTTTTTTTTTATTGGGATTTATTGATTTCAACTTATTTTTGGCATGTAAAGATAGACAAGCTTTTGATTAAAGGACGTTGTTTTAGTCCGTGTATAAATATTGGTCTCTTTCTCTTCAATACAGACGAGCACAGATGAATTAAACCTATAAAGAGAGAGACGGTTGTGACTCTGTAATTAAAACATTAAATAAAGAATTGTTGTGGAAAATAAAACCTATGATCACGTTGTTTTGACGACTCAAACTGAATTCTCCAGCTGATCTATCGGAGTTGCTGTATCGCATCCTTGGCTTGTATCTACCCCCATTTTGAAGTTAGGTCGGTAAGCAGTAGGGTTTAGATAGTTTCTTACTGGTCAACGCTGTCTGTGGTGTAGCGTGTTTGCCTGGAGCAAGGGGTATGGGCAGCCAGGCAACATATGCAGCTTATAAAGATGGTGGATAACGAGGGTGAGTTCATACTGAGAGAGACTGTCATTTCTTCAAAACAATCATCTTTATTTCAAATCGATAAATTATTGCAATAATGAGGCTGGTCGACCCCCATCCTTGAGTGTTGGACCGAGTAACCAAACCTTTACACAAATGCAGAGTTCTTTATATAGCTGACACTAAGAATGCTCAGGAATGTTTGGTTCAATAATTCTGCCCCCCCCCCATGCAGACCAAGGAGCATCATAAGTCACTCTGGGTTCATCCTATCATTGTCCTGGGTTGTCTTAACCCCACTCTGGCTTAGTTTCCCAGATGCAAGGGCAATTTAGAGACCATGAGGGATTGTTCTACCCCCCCCCCCATACGCTAATAAAACACATTATTGTCTATGTAATGCAGTCTAACTCATTTTGTCGGCTCAAGTCATATCTGGTGACCATACGCCCAGATAAGCTGCAGGGAACTAGATTGGAGACCATTATAAACACAGAAGCAGGACAGAAATGTCTTACTATTAGTTAAGTATTAATTGTTAGCCATTTAATAACAAATAGATCAGGTAAATACAGAATTGTTCTGTCACCCTATCTCTATGGTGCCATTATCGAGTCTGTGACAGAATGGGCAGTGCCATTGAGGCTCTCTCTCATCTCCATTTTGAAGTTGTACATGTTCTTCTCTACGATTGGCTGATCGTAGGGTCATGTCCAACAGGGTCACCAGGAGGGATCAGCCAATTAAGTTGGAAGTCTCACCCAGTTGACTACATTAAAAATGGTGGAAGCCCTCAATGGTACTGCCCATGCTTTTTGGCCACTAGAGGCCTCTATCATTCTCGATGCATAGTTCATACAGGCCTTTAGCAATTGGGGGGGAGGGTGTCTCTACTTGAGGTGGGGGCTGCAGTGGAGCAGGTTGAGCGATGGTGAGGTGGGGCTGCGATCTGGTCTGTTTATTGCCCTCGCCCTGCCTAAGGTGGTTCCGTTGCCAAGACAACATGTAACATCCTCCTCTGGTTGGCAAAGGAACCTCTGTGGGGTGGGGCTAATAAGCAGATCAATTCTTAACTTTATTTGTCACGTGCGCCGAATATAACAGGTATAGTAGACCTTACAGTGAAATGCTGAATATAACAGGTGTAGTAGACCTTACAGTGAAATGCTGAATATAACAAGTGTAGTAGACCTTACAGTGAAATGCTGAATACAACAGGTGTAGTAGACCTTACAGTGAAATGCTGAATACAACAGGTGTAGTAGACCTTACAGTGAAATGCTGAATACAACAGGTGTAGTAGACCTTACAGTGAAATGCTGAATATAACAGGTGTAGTAGACCTTACAGTGAAATGCTGAATACAACAGGTGTAGTAGACCTTACAGTGAAATGCTGAATACAACAGGTGTAGTAGACCTTACAGTGAAATGATGAATACAACAGGTGTAGTAGACCTCACAGTGAAATGCTGAATACAACAGGTGTAGTAGACCTCACAGTGAAATGCTGAATACAACAGGTGTAGTAGACCTCACAGTGAAATGCTGAATACAACAGGTGTAGTAGACCTCACAGTGAAATGCTGAATACAACAGGTGTAGTAGACCTCACAGTGAAATGCTGAATACAACAGGTGTAGTAGACCTCACAGTGAAATGCTGAATACAACAGGTGTAGTAGACCTCACAGTGAAATGCTGAATACAACAGGTGTAGTAGACCTTACAGTGAAATGCTGAATACAACAGGTGTAGTAGACCTTACAGTGAAATGCTGAATACAACAGGTGTAGGAGACCTCACAGTGAAATGCTGAATACAGTATAAACAGTAGAGGCTATATCAGTAGAGAGGCTACATACAGTAGATGGGCTACATACAGGAGAGGCTATATACAGGAGAGGCTATATACAGGAGAGGCTATATACAGTAGGGAGGCTACATACAGTAGAGGATATATACAGTAGGGAGGCTACATACAGTAGAGGCTACATACAGTAGAGGCTATATACAGTAGAGAGGCTACATACAGTAGAGGCTATATACAGTAGAGGCTATATACAGTAGAGGCTATATACAGTAGAGAGGCTATATACAGTAGAGGCTCTATACAGTAGAGGGGCTATATACAGTAGAGAGGCTACATACAGTAGAGGCTATATACAGTAGAGGCTATATACAGTAGAGGCTATAACAGTAGAGAGGCTATATACAGTAGAGGCTCTATACAGTAGAGGGGCTATATACAGTAGAGGGGCTATATACAGTAGAGGGGCTATATTCAGTAGACAGGCTATATACAGTAGTGAGGCTATATACAGTAGTGAGGCTCTATACAGTAGATACAGTAGAGAGGCTCTATACAGTAGAGGCTCTATACAGTAGAGGCTATATACAGTAGGGAGGTTAAATACAGTAGAGGGGCTATATTCAGTAGACAGGCTATATACAGTAGTGAGGCTACATACAGTAGAGGGGCTCTATACAGTAGACAGGCTACATACAGTAGACAGGCTACATACAGTAGAGGCTATAAACAGAGAGGCTATATACAGTAGAGGGGATATATACAGTAGATGGGCTATATTCAGTAGACAGGCTATATACAGTAGTGAGGCTATATACAGTATATACAGTAGTGAGGCTATATACAGTAGAGGCTACATACAGTAGAGGCTACATACAGTAGGGAGGCTATATACAGTAGGGAGGCTATATACAGTAGAGAGGATATATACAGTAGAGGCTATATACAGTAGAGGCTATATACAGTAGAGAGGCTATATACAGTAGACAGGCTACATACAGTAGAGGCTATAAACAGAGAGGCTATATACAGTAGAGGGGCTATATTCAGTAGACAGGCTATATACAGTAGTGAGGCTATATACAGTAGTGAGGCTATATACAGTATATACAGTAGTGAGGCTATATACAGTAGAGGCTACATACAGTAGAGGCTATATACAGTAGGGAGGCTATATACAGTAGGGAGGCTATATACAGTAGAGGCTATATACAGTATATACAGTAGAGGCTATATACAGTATAAACAGTAGAGGCTATATACAATAGAGAGACTACATATAGTAGAGAGGCTATATACAGTAGAGGCTATATACAGTAGAGGCTATATACAGTAGAGGATATATACAGTAGAGGCTACATACAGTAGAGGCTATATACAGTAGAGGGGCTATATTCAGTAGACAGGCTATATACAGTAGTGAGGCTATATACAGTAGTGAGGCTATATACAGTATATACAGTAGAGGCTCTATACAGTATAAACAGTAGAGGCTATATACAGTAGAGAGGCTATATGCAGTGGAGGCTACATACAGTAGAGAGGCTATATACAGTAGGGAGGCTATATACAGTAGGGAGGCTATATACAGTAGAGGGGCTCTATACAGTAGAGGCTATATACAGTAGAGAGGCTCTATAAAGTAGTGAAGTTATATACAGTAGAGGCTATATACAGTAGGGAGGCTATATACAGTAGAGAGGCTATATACAGTAGAGAGGATATATACAGTAGACAGGCTACATACAGTAGAGGCTATAAACAGTAGAGAGGCTATATACAGTAGAGGGGATATATACAGTAGATGGGCTATATTCAGTAGACAGGCTATATACAGTAGTGAGGCTATATACAGTATATACAGTAGAGAGGCTACATACAGTAGAGGCTATATACAGTAGAGAGGCTACATACAGTAGAGGCTACATACAGTAGAGGCTATATACAGTAGAGGCTATATACAGTAGTGAGGCTATATACAGTAGTGAGGCTATATACAGTATATACAGTAGAGAGGCTACATACAGTAGAGGCTATATACAGTAGAGGCTACATACAGTAGAGAGGCTACATACAGTAGAGGCTCTATACAGTAGTGAAGTTATATACAGTAGAGGCTCTATACAGTAGTGAAGTTATATACAGTAGAGGCTACATACAGTAGAGGGGCTATATACAGTAGAGGGGCTATATACAGTAGATGGGCTATATACAGTAGATGGGCTATATACAGTAGAGAGGCTATATACAGTATATACAGTAGAGAGGCTATATACAGTAGTGAGGCTATATACAGTATATACAGTAGAGAGGCTCTATACAGTAGAGGCTATATACAGTAGAGGCAATATACAGTAGAGAGGCTATGTACAGTAGGGAGGCTATATACAGTAGGGAGGCTATAACAGTAGAGAGGCTATAACAGTAGAGAGGCTATATACAGTAGAGAGGCTATATACAGTAGAGAGGCTATATACAGTAGAGGCTATATACAGTAGAGAGGCTATAAACAGTAGAGGCTACATACAGTAGAGGGGCTATATACAGTAGAGGGGCTATATACAGTAGATGGGCTATATACAGTAGATGGGCTATATACAGTAGAGGGGCTATATACAGTAGAGAGGCTATATACAGTAGAGAGGCTATATACAGTAGCGAGGCTATATACAGTAGCGAGGCTATATACAGTAGTGAGGCTATATACAGTAGGCAGGCTATAACAGTAGAGAGGCTATATACAGTAGAGAGGCTATATACAGTAGAGGCTATATACAGTAGAGAGGCTATATACAGTAGAGAGGCTATATACAGTAGGCAGGCTATAACAGTAGAGAGGCTATATACAGTAGAGAGGCTATATACAGTAGAGGCTATATACAGTAGAGAGGCTATATACAGTAGAGGCTATATACAGTAGAGAGGCTATATAACAGTAGAGGCTATATACAGTAGAGGGGCTATATACAGTAGAGGGCTATATACAGTAGAGGCTATAAACAGTAGAGGCTATATACAGTAGAGGGGCTATAACAGTAGAGAGGCTATATACAGTAGAGAGGCTATATACAGTAGAGAGGCTATATACAGTAGAGAGGCTATATACAGTAGCGAGGCTATATACAGTAGCGAGGCTATATACAGTAGAGAGGCTATATACAGTAGAGGCTATATACAGTAGAGAGGCTACATACAGACACTGGTTCGTCAGGCTGATTGAGGTAGTATGTACATGTAGGTACAGTTAAAGTGACTATACATATATAATGAACAGAGAGTAGCAGCAGCGTAAAAGAGGGGTTGGGGGGGCACACAATGCAAATAGTCCGGGTAGCCATTTGATTACCTGTTCAGGAGTCTTATGACTTGGGGGTAAAAACTGTTGAGAAGCCTTTTTGTCCTAGACTTGGTCCTCCGGTACCGCTTGCCATGCGGTAGTAGAGAGAACAGTCTGTGGCTGGGGTCTTTGACAATTTTTAGGGCCTTCCTCTGACACCGCCTGGTGTAGAGGTCCTGGATGGCAGGCAGCTTTGCCCCAATGATGTACTGGGCCGTACACACTACCCTCTGTAGTGCCTTGCGAGCAATTGCCGTACCAGGCAGTGATGCAACCAGGATGCTCTCGATTTTGCAGCTGTAGAACCTTTTGAGGATCTGAGGACCCATGCCGAATCGTTTTAGTTTCCTGAGGGGGAATAGGCTTTGTCGTGCCCTCTTCACAACTGTCTTGGTGTGTTTGGACCATTCTAGTTTGTTGGTGATGTGGACACCAAGGAACTTGAAGCTCTCAACCTGCTCCACTACAGCCCCATCGATGAGAATGGGGGCGTGCTCGGTCCTCCTTTTCCTGTAGTCCATAATCATCTCCGTAGTCTTGGTTAAGTTGAGGGATAGGTTGTTGTCCTGGCACCACCCGGCCAGGTCTCTGACCTCCCTATAGGCTGTCTCGTTGTTGTCGGTGATCAGGCCTACCACTGTTGTTGTCCTGGCACCACACGGCGAGGTCTCTGACCTCCTCCCTATAGGCTGTCTCGTTGTTGTCGGTGATCAGGCCTACCACTGTTGTGTCGTCTGCAAACTTAATGATGGTGTTGGAGTCGTGCCTGGCCATGCAGTCGTGGGTGAACAGGGAATACAGGAGGGGACTGAGCACGCACCCCTGAGGAGCCCCCACCCGTGTTGAGGATCAGCGTGGCAGATGTGTTGCTACCTACTCTCACCACCTGGAGGTTGGCTCGTCAGGAAGTCCAGGATCCAGTTGCAGAGGGAGGTGTTTAGTCCCAGAGTCCTTAGCTTAGTGATGAGCTTTTGAGGGCACAATGGTGTTGAACGCTGAGCTGTAGTCAATGAATAGCATTCTCACATAGGTGTTCCCTTTGTCCAGGTGGGAAAGGCCAGTGTGAAGTGCAATAGAGATTGCGTCATCTGTGGATCTGTTGGGGCGGTATGCAAATTGGAGTGGGTCCAGGGTGTCTGGGATGATGGTGTTGATGTGAGCCATGACTAGCCTTTCAAAGCACTTCATGGCTACGGACATGAGTGCTACGGGTCTGTGGCTCACTGGCTTTAAGCACCAGCTGTCAGAGCAGCTCACAGATCACTGCACCTGTACATAGCTCATCCCCATACTGTATTTATTTACTTATCTTGCTCCTTTGCACCCCAGTATCTCAACTTGCACATTCATCCTCTGCACATCTACCATTCCAGTTTTTAATTGCTATATTGTAATTACTTTGCCACCATTTCCTACTGTATTTATTGACTGTATGTTTGTTTTACTCCATGTGTAACTCTGTGTTGTTGTATGTGTCACACTGCTTTGCTTTATCTTGGCCAGGTCTCAATTGCAAATGAGAACTTGTTCTCAACTGGCCTGCCTGGTTAAATAAAGGTGTTCTCAACTGGCCTACCTGGTTAAATAAAGGTGTTCTCAACTGGCCCTACCTGGTTAAATAAAGGTGTTCTCAACTGGCCTACCTGGTTAAATAAAGGTGTTTTCAACTGGCTTGCCTGGTTAAATAAAGGTGTTCTCAACTGGCCTGCCTGGTTAAATAAAGGTGTTTTCAACTGGCCTGCCTGGTTAAATAAAGGTGTTCTCAACTGGCCTGCCTGGTTAAATAAAGGTGTTCTCAACTGGCCTGCCTGGTTAAATAAAGGTGTTCTCAACTGGCCTGCCTGGTTAAATAAAGGTGTTCTCAACTGGCCTGCCTGGTTAAATAAAGGTGTTCTCAACTGGCCTGCCTGGTTAAATAAAGGTGTTCTCAACTGGCCTGCCTGGTTAAATAAAGGTGTTCTCAACTGGCCTGCCTGGTTAAATAAAGGTGTTCTCAACTGGCCTGCCTGGTTAAATAAAGGTGTTCTCAACTGGCCTGCCTGGTTAAATAAAGGTGTTCTCAACTGGCCTGCCTGGTTAAATAAAGGTGTTCTCAACTGGCCTGCCTGGTTAAATAAAGGTGTTCTCAACTGGCCTGCCTGGTTAAATAAAGGTGTTCTCAACTGACCTGCCTGGTTAAATAAAGGTGTTCTCAACTAGCCTACCTGGTTGAATAAAGGTGTTCTCAACTAGCCTACCTGGTTGAATAAAGGTGTTCTCAACTAGCCTACCTGGTTGAATAAAGGTGTTAGCAACTAGCCTACCTGGTTGAATAAAGGTGTTCTCAACTGGCCTGCCTGGTTAAATAAAGGTGTTCTCAACTGGCCTACCTGGTTAAATAAAGGTGTTCTCAACTGGCCTGCCTGGTTAAATAAAGGTGTTCTCAACTGGCCTGCCTGGTTAAATAAAGGTGTTCTCAACTAGCCTGCCTGGTTAAATAAAGGTGTTCTCAACTAGCCTACCTGGTTAAATAAAGGTGTTCTCAACTAGCCTACCTGGTTGAATAAAGGTGTTCTCAACTAGCCTGCCTGGTTAAATAAAGGTGTTCTCAACTGGCCTGCCTGGTTAAATAAAGGTGTTCTCAACTGGCCTGCCTGGTTAAATAAAGGTGTTCTCAACTAGCCTACCTGGTTAAATAAAGGTGTTCTCAACTAGCCTACCTTGTTGAATAAAGGTGTTCTCAACTAGCCTACCTGGTTGAATAAAGGTGTTCTCAACTAGCCTGCCTGGTTAAATAAAGGTGTTCTCAACTAGCCTACCTGGTTGAATAAAGGTGTTCTTAGCAACTAGCCTACCTGGTTAAATAAAGGTGTTCTCAACTAGCCTACCTGGTTAAATAAAGGTGTTCTCAACTGGCCTGCCTGGTTAAATAAAGGTGTTCTCAACTGGCCTGCCTGGTTAAATAAAGGTGTTCTCAACTGGCCTGCCTGGTTAAATAAAGGTGTTCTCAACTAGCCTACCTGGTTAAATAAAGGTGTTCTCAACTAGCCTACCTTGTTGAATAAAGGTGTTCTCAACTAGCCTACCTGGTTAAATAAAGGTGTTCTCAACTAGCCTACCTGGTTAAATAAAGGTGTTCTCAACTAGCCTACCTGGTTAAATAAAGGTGTTCTCAACTAGCCTACCTGGTTAAATAAAGGTGTTCTCAACTAGCCTACCTGGTTAAATAAAGGTGTTCTCAACTAGCCTACCTGGTTAAATAAAGGTGTTCTCAACTAGCCTACCTGGTTAAATAAAGGTGTTCTCAACTAGCCTACCTGGTTGAATAAAGGTGTTCTCAACTGGCCTACCTGGTTAAATAAAGGTGTTCTCAACTAGCCTACCTGGTTAAATAAAGGTGTTCTCAACTGGCCTGCCTGGTTGAATAAAGGTGTTCTCAACTGGCCTACCTGGTTAAATAAAGGTGTTCTCAACTAGCCTACCTGGTTAAATAAAGGTGTTCTCAACTAGCCTACCTGGTTAAATAAAGGTGTTCTCAACTGGCCTACCTGGTTAAATAAAGGTGTTCTCAACTGGCCTACCTGGTTAAATAAAGGTGTTCTCAACTAGCCTACCTGGTTGAATAAAGGTGTTCTCAACTGGCCTACCTGGTTAAATAAAGGTGTTCTCAACTGGCCTACCTGGTTAAATAAAGGAGAAATAAATACAAACAATAATAAAAAACGTCCTCTTCTGCAATTTATTTGTGCAAATGTAATAGAGACCCACAGTGGAGGTGTCATAATACCCATAACACCTAGCGGTCAAACGGAAATGATTTCCAATCCCCATTTCCGAGAGAAATGTACAAGGTTATCAAAACAACATTCCAGGTTACGTGACAAAACACAAACACTTATTTTAAGTGTTTCTAAAAAACTATGGGAAAAAGGGATGGAATCATTTCCCTCGTTTGACCGCTAGGTTTTATGGGTATTAAGACTCACACCAATGGTATTCCATAGGCTACTTAGATGTACGAGAGTGAGAGAGCAAGAGCGGCAGATCGAGGAAGTCGAGGACTGTCTGTATCCGTAGGCTGCCTGCATATCAGAGGGGGCTGGTGGGAGGAGCTATAGGAGGACGGCCTCATTGTAATGGTTGAAATGGATTTAAGTGAAACGTATCAAACACATGGAAACCACGCGTTCCATCCCGTTCCATTTATTACATTTTAGCCATTACAACGATCCTGTGTAAATGGTGTGAAATGGCTAGCTTAGTTAGCGGTGGTGCTGGTGTAACGGATGTGAAACGGCTAGCTTAGTTAGCGGTGGTGCTGGTGTAACGGATGTGAAACGGCTAGCTTAGTTAGCGGTGGTGTGCGCTAATAGCGTTTCAATCGGTGACGTCACTCGCTCTGAGACCTTGAAGTAGTGGTTCCCCCTTTGCTCTGCAAGGGCCGTGGCTTTTGTGGAGCGATGGGTAACGATGCTTCGAGGGTGGCTGTTGTCGATGTGTGCAGAGGGTCCCTGGTTCGAGCCCGGGTAGGGGCGAGCGACGGGAAGCTAAACTGTTACACCTGTCCTCCTATAGCTCATCCCACCAGCCTCCATTGCTGGTTATTCAATATGGGAATTTCAATTGCATACTCCTGGAGTCCTCTCTCCTCAACCAATTGGATGAGAAAGACAGAGGTCTGCCCCTCTGACCTGTTCCTCAAATGGTTTTTGAGGAGGTGGGGAGGAGAGAGGACCAGAGGAGTATGCAATTGAGATTCTTTCAGTGTGATAGGCAGTTGTTTGGACATGTTAATTAATGTTGCCACCCTGCCCAGTAGGATCCCACACGCGCAGAAGGCAGCGCCATAGAGGTAGATAGAGGACTCATCTTTACATCTGTGCTACTATAGCATCTGTGACAGCATGGGCAGCGCCATTGAGACTACAACACATAGGAATTCCCACCAACTTGACTACTTTAAAATGGCTGCAGCATGGTGAAAGCCCTTCAATGGCAGTGCCCATGGCAAAATAGCTGTTAGGCCACTAGAGGCCTCTATCATTCTCTATGGGCTGGTCGCAGCTCCTGTGCCTGTGTGAGCTTGCCGGGAAATATGTTGTTGCCACTCCTTGAGATAATTATGGGAAGTCTTTTTGCTTGTCAGTCCTGCGGTTGATCAAATGCAGCCTACAAAACGTTTTTGACACCGTAGGGACATGATCGTCTGATTCATCAGCCGACACTGAAAAGGAAGGAACTGGAGGAAAAGTTCCCGTACCGTAAGTAACGTTTCCCCCTACCTTTCTGTGAATTGTAACCGTTGTATACTAATTATGTTATAAAATATTGCATTTGAACTATGCCTTAAGACATTTATCGCCAGAAACATCATTATAATAAAGTTGGAGCTACTAAACCATTTCAATCCATCTACCCCATATAATTATTTTAATTCTAACATATTTAATTCGAGGTTCCAAAGACGGATTCGTCAACGATTGGTCGCTCGGGCAGACTGACATATTATTCAAAGTCCAATATACTTATCTTTTAAAAACGTCACCGAGATTGCACGATAGTCACTTATTTCAGTGCACGGTCCCTACTTTACATAGCTACATGTACAGAGATGTAGACATGAACAATTGTTTCCCTGTTAGGTCATTAGCCAACTTTTGACCAATTTAAACGAGGTTATTGTCGGTAGGGCTTTGATTGGTGCAATACAGTTATTTTATTTCGGGACTCCCCTTGGAAATAATATTTGTTGTTAACTGATTAACCCTCACCACATGACTTAAGTGTAACAGTATAACTTTAGACCGTCCCCTCGCCCATAAGACTCTTACCTAGTAACTGCTTTACCTACAAATTGATTCGTTGGTCAGGCGACCTTTCCCACGTCTCACTCTGCCTGGCAGTGGTACCTGTTGTATCTGTGTTGGCATTGAGTTAGTTTGATCCGTGTCGTGCCTGGCAGTGGCACCTGTTGTATTTGTGTTGGCAGTGGCACCTGTTGTATCTGTGTTGGCAGTGGCACCTGTTGTATCTGTGTCGTTATATCTGCCTGGCGGTGGGTTAGTTTGATCTGTGTCGTTATATATCTGCCTGGCAGTGGGTTAGTTATTTTTAATCTGTGTTATATGGATGCTGTACAACTATTATAATCCACATTTTCCATTTCAATCTTTTTAATCTGGGCAAGTGGATGGTGCCTTTTCCTTAAGGACAGTCGAGGTATTACCCCTCCCTCCTCTCTCTCACAATAACAAACACTACCCCCCCTCCCTCCTTCTCTTTCTCCTCTCCCTCCTTCTCCTCTCTCACAATAGCAAACACAAGGTCCTGGTTGTGTCCCAAACCCTGGTCAAAAGTAGTGTATTAAATAGGGTGCCATGTAGGGAATAGGGTGCCATGTAGTGCATTCATGTAGGGAATAGGGTGCCAAGTAGGATGCAAAAGCCTCTGTTCTCTAGGTGTTGACTCTAGCTGGCCCCTCAGGAATGAGAACTGTTGATTACTCTGCCGGTAGGAGTTCCTAATGAATCACAGGTGAGGTGAGTGTAGAGTACACAAGGTGCAGTCCTCTCTAGATATTCTAACTGTTCAACCACCTTTTTCTTTACATGAATACGTTCTTGATGTTTACAGTGTATTTGAAAAGTATTCAGACCCCTTTACCTTTTCCACATTTTATGTTAGTCTTAATCTAAAATGGATTAAATTGTTTTTCTCCCCTCAATCTACACACAATACCCCATAATGACAAAGCATTTAAAAAAAATAAATCATATTTGCATAAGTATTCAGACCCTTTACTCAGTACTTTGTTGAAGCACCTTAGGCAGTGATTACAGCCTTGAGTCTTCTTGGGTATGACGCTACAAGCTTGGCACACCTGTATTTGGGGAGTTTCTCCCATTCTTCTCTGCAGATCCTCTCAAGCTCTGTCAGGTTGGATGGGGAGCGACGCTGCACACCTATTTTTAGGTGTCTCTAGAGATGTTTGATTGGATTCAAGTCCGGGTTCTGGCTGGGCCAATCAAGACATTTAGAGACTTGTCCCGAAGCCACTCCTGCGTTGTCTTGGCTGTGTGCTTAGGGTCATTGTCCTGTTGGAAGGTGAACCTTCACCTCAGTCTGAGGTCCTGAGCGCTCTGGAGCAGATTTCCATCAAGGATCTCTCTGTTCTTTGCTCCGTTCATCTTTCCCTCGATCCTGACTAGTCTCCCAGTCCCTATCACTGAAAAACATCCCCACAGTATGATGCTGCCACCTCCATGCTTCACAATTGGGATGCTGCCACCTCCATGCTTCACAATTGGGATGGTGCCACCTCCATGCTTCACAATTGGGATGCTGCCACCACCATGCTTCACAATTGGGATGGTGCCACCACCATGCTTCACAATTGGCTTCGGGAAACTCCAAGCGGGCTGTTATGTGCCTTTTACTGAGGAGTGGCTTCCCATCTGGCCCCTCCACTAGAAGGGCCTGATTTGGTGGAGTGCTGCAGAGATGGCTGTCCTTCTGGAACGTTCTCCCATCTCCACAGAGGAACTATGCCTCTCTGTTAGTGACCATCAGGTTCTTGGTCACCTCCCTGACCAAGTCCCTTCTCCTCTGATTGCTCAGTTTGGCCGGGTGGCCAGCTCTGGGAGGAGTCTTGGTGGTTCCATACTTCTTCCATTTAAAAATGATGGAGGCCACTGTGTTCAAATTGTATTCATCACATGTGCCGAATACAACAGGTGTAGTAGACCTTTAAGTTTAATGCTTACTTACGAGCCCCTAACCAACAATGCAGTTTGAAAAAATATGAATAAGAAATAAAAGTAACAAGTAATTAAAGAGCAGCAGAGAGAACAATTGCGAGACTATGTACCGGTACCCCTCTCTATAGAGGGCACCGATTAGTTGAGGTAATATGTACATGAAGGTAGAGTTATCTTTCCAGTCTCCTGAGGGCGAATAGGTTTTGTCATGCCCTCTCCACGACTGTCTTGGTGTGTTTGGACCATGTTAGTTTGTTGGTGATGTGGACACCAAGGAACTTTTAAGCTCTCAACCTACTCTACTGCAGCCCCATCGACGAGAACAGGGGCGTGTTCGTCCCTCCTTTTTCTGTAGTCCACGATCAGCTCCTTTGTCTTGATCACATTGAGGTTGTTGTCCTGGCACCACACGACCAGGTCTCTGACCTCCATGTAGGCTGTCTCGTCATTGTCGGTGATCAGGCCTTCCATTGTTGTCACCGGCAAACTTAATGATGGCATTGGAGTCGTGCCTGGCTGTGCAGTCATGAGTGAACAGAGAGCACAGGAGGGGACTGAGCATGCACCCTTGAGGGGCCCCTGTGTTGGGGATCAGCGTGGCGGATGTGGTGTTGCCTACCCTTACCACCTGAGGGCGGCCCATCAAAGTCCAGGATCCAGTTTCAGAGGGAGGTGTTTAGTCCCAGGGTCCTTAGCTTATTGATGCGCTTTGAGGGCACTATGGTGTTGAACGCTGAGCTGTAGTCGATGAATAGCATTCTCACATAGGTGTTCCTTTTGTCCAGCTGGGAAAGGGCAGTGTGAAGTGCAATAGAGATTGCATCATCTGTGGATCTGTTTGGGCGGTATGCAAATTGGAGTGGGTCTAGGATTTCTGGGATGATAGTGTTGATGTGAGCCATGAATAGCTTTTCGAAGCGCTTCATAGCTACGGACGTGAGTGCTACGGGTCGGTAGTCAATTAG
This sequence comes from Oncorhynchus tshawytscha, assembly GCF_018296145.1. Lineage (NCBI taxonomy): Eukaryota > Metazoa > Chordata > Actinopteri > Salmoniformes > Salmonidae > Oncorhynchus > Oncorhynchus tshawytscha. Next base: position 58,661,655 of record NC_056442.1, on the reverse strand, counting down.
GCAGGTTACCTTAGTGTTCTTGGTCACAGGCACTATGGTGGTCTGCTTAAAACATGTTGGTATTACAGACTCAGAGGAAAATGTCAGTGAAGACACTTGCCAGTTGGTCAGCGCATGCTCGCAGTACACGTCCTGGTAATCCGTCTGGCCCTGCGGCCTTGTGAATGTTGACCTGTTTAAAGGTCGTACTCACATCTGCCGCGGAGAGCGTGATCAGTCTTCCAGAACAGCTGGTGCTCTCATGCATGTTTCAGTGTTATTTGCCTCGAAGCAAGCATAGAAGTAGTTTAGCTCGTCTGGTAGTCTCAGGTCACTGAGCAGCTTTCAGCTGTGCTTCCATTTGTAGTCTGTAATGGTTTGCAAGCCCTCCCACGAGTGTCAGATCTTGGGGACCTTCAATGCTGCAGAAATGTTTTGGTCCCATTCCCCAGATCTGTGCCTCGACACAATCCTGTCTCGGAACTCTACGGACAATTCCTTCCACCTCATGGGTTGTTTTTCTTCTCTGACATGTCAACTGTGGAACCTTTTTATATGGTCTGTGCCTTTCCAATCAATTGAATTTACCACAGGTGGACTCCAATCAAAGTTGTAGAAACATCTCAAAGATGATCAATGGAAACAGGATGAACCTGAGCTCAATCTTGATTCTCATAGCAAAGGGTCTGAATACATTTCTGAACCTGTTTTTGCTTTTGTCATTATGGGCTTGATAGGTTTTAATTATTAGAGTAAGAACTCAACGCTTAAATGTTTATTATTACCGAAGGATCGAGCAGCTGAATCGAAAAAGACCATATTCACACACGCAGATATTTAACCATTCCTCCTATGCTGAGTCTCCTCCTACACATCTGAACAGCCAATGCATCTCTGTTGCTAGACATAACCTTAGTGATATCTGTTCTTCCTCGCTTCAAATGACCTGACCTCTTACCCCAAAGTGCTCACTCCCCATCTCACGGCTGTCATGGTGACTGGTACCAGACTGTGTCTCTTCTCCTCCCAGAGGATCCCTGATGGTTAACAGTAAAATATCCTGACATAAATGTATTGTGCATTAAAACTAGTTTACATCCACTTAGGTTGGAGTCATTACAACTAGTTTACATACACTTAGGTTGGAGTCATTACAACTAGTTTACAAACACTCAGGTTGGAGTCATTACAACTAGTTTACAAACACTTAGGTTGGAGTCATTAAAACTAGTTTACAAACACTTAGGTTGGAGTCATTAAAACTAGTTTACAAACACTCAGGTTGGAGTCATTAAAACTAGTTTACAAACACTTAGGTTGGAGTCATTAAAACTAGTTTACAAACACTTAGGTTGGAGTCATTAAAACTAGTTTACAAACACTTAGGTTGGAGTCATTACAACTAGTTTACAAACACTTAGGTTGGAGTCATTAAAACTAGTTTACATACACTTAGGTTGGAGTCATTACAACTAGTTTACATACACTTAGGTTGGAGTCATTACAACTAGTTTACAAACACTCAGGTTGGAGTCATTACAACTAGTTTACAAACACTCAGGTTGGAGTCATTACAACTAGTTTACAAACACTCAGGTTGGAGTCATTAAAACTAGTTTACAAACACTCAGGTTGGAGTCATTAAAACTATTTTTTCAACCATTCCACAAACAAACAAGTCGGTTAGGACATCTACTTTGTGCATGACACAAGTAATTTCTCCAACAATTGTTTACAGACAGATTATTTCACTTATAATTCACTGTGTCACAATTCCAGAAGTTTAAATTCACTAAGTTGACTGTACCGTCTTTTTTTTATTTTTAAAAGCTTACAAAATTTGAGAACACTTCCAATTGACTCAAATTATGTCAATTAGCCTATCTGTGGATGTATTTCAAGGCCTACCTTCAAACTCAGTGCCTCTTTGCTTGACATCATTGGGAATCAGCCAACACCTCAGAAAATAAATTGTAGACCTCCACAAGTCTGGTTCATCCTTGGGAGCAATTTCCAAATGCCTGAAGGTACCACATTCATCTGTACAAACAATAGTATGCAAGTATAAACACCATGGGATCATGTAGCCATCATACCGCTCAGGAAGGAGATGCGTTCTGTCTCCTAGAGATGAACGTACTTTGTTGCGAAAAGTGCAAATCAATCCCAGAACAACAGCAAAGGACCTTGTGAAGATGCTGGAGGAAACCGATACAAAAGTATCTATATCCACAGTAAAACGAGTCCTATATCGACATAACCTGAAAGGCCGCTCAGCAAGGAAGAAGCCTCTGCTCCAAAACCGCCATTAAAAAGCCAGACTACGGTTTGCAACTGCACATGGGGACAAAGATCTTACTTTTTGGAGAAATGTCCTCTGGTCTGATGAAACAAAAATAGAACTGTTTGGCCATAATGACCATCGTTATGTTTGGAGGAAAAAGGGGGAGACTTGCAAGCCGAAGAACACCATCCCAACCGTGAAGCACGGGGGAGGCAGCATCATGTTGTGGGGGTGCTTTGCTGCAGAAGGGACTGGTGCACTTCACGACCTCAATCCTATAGAACATTTGTGGGCAGAACTGAAAAAGTGTGTGGGAGCAAGGAGGCCTACAAACCTGACTCAGTTACACCAGCTCTGTCAGGAGGAATGGGCCAAAATTCACCCAACTTATTGTGGGAAGCTTGTGGAAGAATACCTGAAATGTTTCACCAAAGTTAAACAATTTAAAGGCAATGCTACCAAATACTAATTGAGTGTATTTAAACTTCTAACCCACTGGGAATGTGACGAAAGAAATAAAAGCTGAAAGAAATCATTCACTCTAATATTATTCTGACATTTCACATTTTTACAATCAAGTGGTGATCCTAACTGACTTAAGACAAGGAATTTTAACTAGGACTAAATGTCTGAGTTTAAATGTATTTGGCTAAGGTGTATTTAAACTTCCGCCTTCACCTGTACATTACTCTCTCTCCCTCAGTGAATATGCATGTAACGTATTATATCCAGGGTCCTTACAGTATATTACATTCTCAGAACCCAACAGGGTATTTTGTGTCAAATTTGACAAATTAATAAAAATGTATACATTTTAGAAAATAAGGCTGTAATGTGGCAAAGGGAAGGGGCCTGAAAACACTGTACATGTTGCCCTCTCTCCAGTGGGGCCTGAATACACTGTACATGTTGCCCTCTCTCCAGTGTGGTCTGATTACACTGTACATGTTGCCCTCTCTCCAGTGTGGCCTGAATACACTGTACATGTTGCCCTCTCTCCAGTGTGGCCTGAATACACTGTACATGTTGCCCTCTCTCCAGTGTGGCCTGAATACACTGTACATGTTGCCCTCTCTCCAGTGTGGCCTGAATACACTGTACAGTGCCTTGCGAAAGTATTCGGCCCCCTTGAACTTTGCGAACTTTTGCCACATTTCAGGCTTCAAACATAAAGATAAAAAACTGTTTTTTTTTGTGAAGAATCAACAAGTGGGACACAATCATGAAGTGGAACGACATTTATTGGATATTTCAAACTTTTTTAACAAATCAAAAACAGAAAAATTGGGCGTGCAAAATTATTCAGCCCCTTTACTCTCAGTGCAGCAAACTCTCTCCAGAAGTTCAGTGAGGATCTCTGAATGATCCAATGTTGACCTAAATGACTAATGATGATAAATACAATCCACCTGTGTGTAATCAAGTCTCCGTATAAATGCACCTGCACTGTGATAGTCTCAGAGGTCCGTTAAAAGCGCAGAGAGCATCATGAAGAACAAGGAACACACCAGGCAGGTCTGAGATACTGTTGTGAAGAAGTTTAAAGCCGGATTTGGATACAAAAAGATTTCCCAAGCTTTAAACATCCCAAGGAGCACTGTGCAAGCGATAATATTGAAATGGAAGGAGTATCAGACCACTGCAAATCTACCAAGACCTGGCCGTCCCGCTAAACTTTCAGCTCATACAAGGAGAAGACTGATCAGAGATGCAGCCAAGAGGCCCATGATCACTCTGGATGAACTGCAGAGATCTACAGCTGAGGTGGGAGACTCTGTCCATAGGACAACAATCAGTCGTATATTGCACAAATCTGGCCTTAATGGAAGAGTGGCAAGAAGAAAGCCATTTCTTAAAGATATCCATAAAAAGTGTAGTTTAAAGTTTGCCACAAGCCACATGGGAGACACACCAAACATGTGGAAGAAGGTGCTCTGGTCAGATGAAACCAAAATTGAACTTTTTGGCAACAATGCAAAATGTTATGTTTGGCGTAAAAGCAACACAGCTCATCACCCTGAACACACCATCCCCACTGTCAAACATGGTGGTGGCAGCATCATGGTTTGGGCCTGCTTTTCTTCAGCAGGGACAGGGAAGATGGTTTAAATTGATGGGAAGATGGATGGAGCCAAATACAGGACCATTCTGGAAGAAAACCTGATGGAGTCTGCAAAAGACCTGAGACTGGGACGGAGATTTGTCTTCCAACAAGACAATGATCCAAAACATAAAGCAAAATCTACAATGGAATGGTTAAAAAATAAACACATCCAGGTGTTAGAATGGCCAAGTCAAAGTCCAGACCTGAATCCAATCGAGAATCTGTGGAAAGAACTGAAAACTGCTGTTCACAAATGCTCTCCATCCAACCTCACTGAGCTCGAGCTGTTTTGCAAGGAGGAATGGGAAAAAATGTCAGTCTCTCGATGTGCAAAACTGATAGAGACATACCCCAAGCGACTTACAGTTGTAATCGCAGCAAAAGGTGGCGCTACAAAGTATTAACTTAAGGGGGCTGAATAATTTTGCACGCCCAATTTTTCAGTTTTTGATTTGTTAAAAAAGTTTGAAATATCCAATAAATGTCGTTCCACTTCATGATTGTGTCCCACTTGTTGTTGATTCTTCACAAAAAAATACAGTTTTATATCTTTATGTTTGAAGCCTGAAATGTGGCAAAAGGTCGCAAAGTTCAAGGGGGCCGAATACTTTCGCAAGGCACTGTACATGTTGCCCGCTCTCCAGTGTGGTCTGAATACACTGTACATGTTTCCCTCTCTCCAGTGGCCTGTCCAGTGTGGCCTGAATACACTGTACATGATGCCTTCTCTCCAGTGTGGCCTGAATACACTGTACATGATGCCTTCTCTCCAGTGTGGCCTGAATACACTGTACATGTTGCCCTCTCTCCAGTGTGGCCTGAATACACTGTACATGTTGCCCTCTCTCCAGTGGCCTGAATACACTGTACATGTTGCCCTCTCTCGAGTGGCCTCTCCAGTGTGGCCTGAATACACTGTACATGTTGCCCTCTCTCCAGTGGCCTGTCCAGTGTGGCCTGAATACACTGTACATGTTGCCCTCTCTCCAGTGGCCTCTCCAGTGTGGCCTGAATACACTCTACATGTTGCCTTCTCTCCAGTGTGGCCTGAATACACTCTACATGTTGCCTTCTCTCCAGTGTGGCCTGAATACACTGTACATGATGCCCTTCTCCAGTGGCCTGTCCAGTGTGGCCTGAATACACTCTACATGTTGCCTTCTCTCCAGTGTGGCCTGAATACACTGTACATGATGCCCTCTCTCCAGTGGCCTCTCCAGTGTGGCCTGAATACACTCTACATGTTGCCTTCTCTCCAGTGTGGCCTGAATACACTCTACATGTTGCCTTCTCTCCAGTGTGGCCTGAATACACTGTACATGATGCCCTCTCTCCAGTGGCCTGTCCAGTGTGGCCTGAATACACTGTACATGTTGCCCTCTCTCCAGTGTGGCCTGAATACACTGTAAATGTTGCCCTCTCTCGAGTGGCCTGCCCAGTGTGGCCTGAATACACTGTACATGTTGCCCTCTCTCTCAGTGTGGCCTGAATACACTCTACATGTTGCCTTCTCTCCAGTGTGGCCTGAATACACTCTACATGTTGCCTTCTCTCCAGTGTGGCCTGAATACACTCTACATGTTGCCTTCTCTCCAGTGTGGCCTGTCCAGTGTAGCCTGAATACACTGTACATGTTGCCCTCTCTCCAGTGTAGCTTGCTGGTTACATTTTGAAATGGAATTGGAATCTCCTACACAAATAACATTGTATTGGTACAATTCTACTTACCTGTCCAGTTTGAGCTCCCACCTATTCCAGTTAAAGTATTACTCCGGAATTGACAAGCCCCATCTTAAACCTCATCTATTATCCTCATGTTCAACACTGTTTCTGGGTTATGTTGGATTTGTTTTTAGTCTTTATCAGCACACAGCAGTTGTTCTTTCTCTCGTGACACATTTAGACCACAGTATAAACCACAGGAAAACCTCTACACTCTCCATTTGACTGTCTTCCTGCTCGACTTTTAGTTTCTGCAAATCAGCCAACTTGTTTAGTTTTCCTTTTGTGTCCACTGCTTGCCCTTTGACAGAAGTCATTGTAGCAAGCTAAGGCTTTGGAACATAGTACTGAGACTAGCCTATAGCCAAACTGAGGGAAAGAAGACTTAAAAGACAATCTGATGGCAGATAGTTTGGATTCTTTACTAAAGCTGTGAAAGAGAAGTGCCTTTACAACTAGACAAAATGAACACTGACTTGTTAAGATTTTGTTTTCTTTCTCATCACCAGGCAAACACAAGACAACAGGCACTGAAGGATCACTAACAGGATTGTCTGGAATATCTGGATGCTTCTATTCCTAGAATCCTGCCTCCATTCTAGAATCCTGCCTCCATTCTAGAACCCTCCCACTCCCATGCTGTACTGCAGGTGAACCCCATCCAGGACCCAGAGGATGAGACGTATCAAGGCCCTCGTCGTCATGGCCTTCCTGTGCAGCCTCTGCCTCATCTTCTTGTACTCCTCACTCAACCTCCATCTGGCCCACAGACACAGAGCTCTACTGGAAGTCTCAGCCAACCCCAGGTCCGAGATCAGCTTTGAAACACTGTCCACCAAGCCGGTCCCAACATACCTCAGACTGACCCTTACCAAGGACAGTACAAAAAGTGTCCCTATTCAGGTCACTGTTACACCTACTCCTGATCTCCACCAAGCTGCTGTCTTTGCCGCCCTCAAGAAGGCTATACCTCAGAACACAGCCTATTGGAACCGTGTTTTTTACTCTGGCATCAGACGACTGGACAGGGGGGGGAACTCAACAAGACCGGAGGCACTGGACTGGTCCCATTGCCGACACGACTCCGAGCAGCTGCGGACAAACATTCATGACTTTACTTCCTATCCAGAACTCCACCAGGACTTCCTGCTTGGGATGGAGTGTAGAAACCCTCCTATCCTGATTGACCAACCAGAGAAGTGCACCTCGGAAGACGGAGAAACCTTCCTCCTCTTCGCCATCAAGTCGACCCCGAGGAACTTTGAGCAGAGACAGGCGGTACGGGAGACGTGGGGGCGAGAAGCGCTTTATGGAGGAGGGGTCAGAGTTCGTATAGTGTTTCTGCTGGGATCCTCGTCATTGGACGAGCCCGACCTGAGCCAGCTACTGGTGCTTGAGGCACATCACCACGGCGACCTCCTCCAATGGGACTTCCACGACTCGTTCTTCAACCTCACGCTAAAGGAGCAGGTGTTCTACAGGTGGGTCCTGAGCCGCTGTCCTAAAGTCTCCTTTGTCTTTAAAGGGGACGACGACGTCTTCGCCAACACTGAGGCCATACTGGGCTACCTGCAGTCCCTGGAGCCTAACAAGAACTCAACGCTCTACCTGGGCCAGATCATCTCCACTGCTAGTCCCCTCCGCGACTCTAAGAGCAAGTACTACATCCCCCCGACCTTCTACGACGGCCCTTACCCTGCGTACGCCGGGGGAGGAGGTTACCTCTTCTCGGGGTCGTTGATCAGACCGCTTTACGGCGTCTCCAAGTTCCTCCCTTTCTACCCCATTGACGATGTCTACTCTGGGATGTGCTTCAACGCACTGGGAATACTTCCAGAGGCACACGATGGCTTCCAGACGTTTGACATTCGCGAGCAGGACCGGGAGAACCCGTGCGTCCATAAGGAACTGCTGCTGGTGCACCGGCGGAGCCCGCAGCAGATCATTAGACTGTGGCGGAGCATACACAACCCCGTGCTCATATGTTGACCCCCCTCACTGAGCCTCGGTGGTAGATGTTGACCCCCTCCATATGTTGAGGGCTAGGGTCTCACTGAGCCTCGGTGATAGATGTTGATCCCCACCCCACCCCACCCCATATGTTGAGGGCTAGGGTCTCACTGAGCCTCGGTGGTAGATGTTGACCCCTCACCACTGACACAGGATCAGATATTAAATAACCAATTTCCTCAATTCATATGCTTAACTATGGTAGCGCTCAATAAATTCCCAAGTTTTCCAGAAATCCTGGTTGGAGGGTCCCTGGATTGCCTGCATATTCCTTCCTGATTGCGGGAATCTGCCAACCGGGATTTGGGAAAACCCCACAAGCCCTGTTCATATGCTGAATGGCCTGATTGAGACATATCTGTCCACCCCCTAATGGTTAAGATCTGATCTGAGGGCCACCTCTTTCCACCCCCTAATGGTTAAGATCTGATCTGAGGGCCACCTCTTTCCACCCCCTAATGGTTAAGATCTGATCTGAGGGCCACCTCTTTCCACCCCCTAATGGTTAAGATCTGATCTGGAGGGCCACCTCTTTCCACCCCCCTAATGGTTAAGATCTGATCTGAGGGCCACCTCTACCTTTTTAGTTTCACTCACTCAGGGATGGTTTCCAGTTTCCACGACGACGGTGTCAAAAAAATCCAGTAACTTTCCCAGAAATCCTGGTTGGAGGACTCCTCTTTATTCACTCCTTGTTTTTAGGAAGTGTGTTTTTTTTTCTTCTTGAAAGCCAGGTGATTTTTGCAACCCGAGGCACGACACTGTCCGATCAACGATGTACTGGAACTGTTTCTACTGGATTACCAGTTAAAGGTTTATATGTCAATATGTTGGGCAATGCTTCAGGTGTTTTTTTTTGTATTTTTAAACTGAACTCACAAGATTAAAAGGTTTTACATTTTAAGTACCAGTTGACCTCTTATTGGTGAGTTTTGTGTCTGCATACTGTTCTAGATCGTTTATCCCCACCCCAACTCAAGTCCTCGAGTAACTTCACCAGCACACCTGATTCAACTAATCATCAAGCCCTCAATTGGGGAGTTCGTCTGGGACGTCAACATAAATATGCTGTTGGGGGGGGACACTGTTCTAAATTGATTCCAGGATGTTTTACTGCCTGAGGTCAAAATGTTGCAAATTATTAAAATGTTTTATTTTTTTGAGTGGGGAGGTGGATAAAATTACGTAAAGATGTAGTTCTAGGTAACAGATCGTTTTGATATTCTCCTCGGGGGACTAAGGACTGTACTTTTCATTGTGCAGAAAATGTAATAAAATACTGTGAAACTCATTGTTCCTTTCAAAACAACTAGGTCAAATGTCGGTGATCTAGAATTATTATTTTTTTTCAAGTGAAACGACTGTCCAAAAATATTTTTTCCCCAGTGGTCTTGGAAATCTGACTTGGAGCGTGAAAAATAATAATCTTGCTGTCATTTAATTTGAAACTTTTCGCGTGTTACGGAGAAGCTAGAATGTAATAAACTGAGCACTGTGTTAAGCAACAGAGCATGTACGTATGAGATCAGCTCTGAAAAGCTCATTTGATAACAGTGGGATGGATGTTAGATGTGGACTTGTAGGTCCCATATGAAAAAGATGTAGCGATTTTTAAAACAGGATCGTAAACTACCAATTGGGGAGGAGAAAAAGGGTGGTTAAAATTCACAAGACCGTTTCAAATTAAATCACAACGCCAGATGGAGGGTCATGGTTGGTTTTGCACTGTGGTGTATATTATAACACCAACAAGTAGTCTCAACAGTTCATTATGGCTTTGTGTGCCATCTGTCCCCGTCCCAACTGATCAGTCAGCTGCTTTTTAGATGTTTATTCAGTAACCTGGACACATTTTTGGGAGTATAGTCAAACTTTATTAAACTCAAAAACACCTCAGCCATAGACCCCGATACCAAACAGCTAGAAAACTGTGCATACGAAACGAGTGGGAGTCTACAGTATTGCCTAATAAACTTGCTCTGTAAAAGAGGAAATAGGCAAAGAGTTCTAGGTATGCATGACAACACCACTGGTGTGGGTAGATTAAGTCATGTTCAGTCCTATTTCCCCCAGCCTGCATCACTCAGGTATGAATAACCAGTGAGGAAAAACTGGTTTTATATGCCTTTTGCTCATTGGGTAGACTCATGCACTGATAAATGACTAATGAAGACCATTCAACTACTCATTTGTTGAGCCAGCAGGAAAATCCTGTTTTAACACAGGTGTTTTTTTTTTTTTAAATACGGTCTGCCTACTAGAATCAACCGACTAACTCAAACCTCTCCCCTGGAACTCACAGATGTTTTTACCCTGAATTAGCTCACGGCGTCTGATAATCGTGTGTTAGCTCTGAAATCCTTTGAATAGACTGATAAAAGCTGGGTGTCGCCGAGGAGGGGTTAACAACAACAACAACAACACAGGACTGACTGGGTCAGACTCTCATTCATTCAAAGCACACAAAAAAAACTAGAGGCCCAAAGTGGTCAATTAGAACAAAACCATCCTTAACATTAGACACTCCCTCCCACTACTGGGCAGAAAGCTAAGAATTCTAGCCTGGTCAGAATACCAGAAAAGAATTCTAGCCTGGTCAGAATACCAGAACTATAACTCTATGCAGAACAGTAGAATACAAAGTGTGCAACAACAGTCCCATCTAACCCAGCAGCCTCTCCTCGCCTCCACACCCTGCTCCAGCCTAGGCCACATTCAACATGACACAATGTTGTGGAACGTTCAGATAGAAATATTTTATATAGAACAAACATGCCTCTCTGACAAGGAAGCAAAAGGAATCATGTCAGTTCTATTTGTGACATTTCTACCTGCAACGCTGTACAGTGTTTACCAAATGGCACCCTATTCCATATATAGTGCACTACTTCTGTCTAGAGTAGGGAATAGGATGCCATCTAGAATAGGGTGCCATCTAGAGGGTTCCATCTAGAGTAGGGAATAGGGAGCCATCTAGAGTAGGATGCCATCTAGAGTAGGGAATAGGGAGCCATCTAGAGTAGGATGCCATCTAGAGTAGGATGCCATCTAGAGTAGAGTGCCATCTAGAGTAGGGCGCCATCTAGAGTAGGGAATAGGGAGCCATCTAGACTAGGATGCCATCTAGAATAGGGTGCCATCTAGAGTAGGGTGCCATCTAGAGTAGGATGCCATCTAGAGTAGGGTGCCATGTGGTACGCTGTCAGAACCTGAAGGATATACTATCAGCAGGACCAACGAGTTAGCCAGCTAACTAGCCTAAATATTATATTTTTTTAGACAGATAAACTTGGGCATGGTCTAACTGATTCAACAAATAAAACGTTTCTTTTTCTGGTTGCTTATCAAAAGTTAGCCGGCTAACTCATTGATCCTGCTTTTTGTAGTGTACTCCTGTGGTAGTGTTTACTTGGCGTAGGCATCCAGGGGATAATGCTCTTTATACTGCTGGACGTGCCTCCACATGGCCTCCTTCTGCTTGACCAGGTTAGGGGTCATCTCTTCATACACGTCAGAGAACATCAAGTCAGGGTGGGGCTTGTGTCTCTTCTCGGCCTTCTCAAACGCCTCCATCACCATCTTACGGCTCTGTTTCCTCCAGCTCCTCTCGTCCTCCTCGGACCACCAGGAGCGGGCCGTCATGTAGTGGCGCAGCCGAGAGATGGGGTGGTCCTGTTTGTCCCAGTAGTTCACCTCATCTACGGAGCGGTAGGCCGAGCTGTCGTCGCTGGTGCTGTGGTGACCAATCCTGAGGGATGGGACGGAAGGAGAATGTCAGTGGAAGGTGAGGTAACTGTTTCCCCTAACATGCCTTCTGGTCCTCGAATGCTGTTGATCTACTATTGTATTCATCAGAACACGTGGAAGAGAGGACAGTGTCAGGGCAGATCTAGTTTAAACTGTATTAATCTCACGCTGGTCTGACACAAGAGGCTTCAGCTGTGTTTACACACCCAGAACAATTCTGATCTTTTTTCCCCCCCTCACCAAATTGGTCTTTTGACCAATCAGATCAGCTCTGAAAATCTACTTTGATAACAGTGGGATGGCTGTGAGTTGGAATGGATCAGAGCAGTGTCAGGTTAGCTGTGGACTTGTAGGGTCCAGACTGTACTATTCTCATATGAAGGAACGAACCCACGACTGATGCTCGAATGCTCTTCACTACGGTTTTGATTCAACCTCGCGTAAATAATTAACGCCATGACACGAACAACGGGAAAAGGTGTCACCATGAAGGACAATGTAAACGAATCCTCTGAACTGCTTTCAGCAGGACGACGTTTTGTTACGTTCAGATAGAAATACGCACGTAGAACAAGGAGTCATGTCTATTCTATATGTATGTAGGACAAGGAGTCATGTCTATTCTATATGTATGTAGGACAAGGAGTCATGTCTATTCTATATGTATGTAGAACAAGGAGTCATGTATATTCTATATATATGTAGAACAAGGAGTCATGTCTATTCTATATGTATGTAGAACAAGGAGTCATGTCTATTCTATATGTATGTAGGACAAGGAGTCATGTTTATATGTATGTAGGACAAGGAGTCATGTCTATTCTATATGTATGTAGGACAAGGAGTCATGTTTATGTATGTAGAACAAGGAGTCATGTCTATTCTATATGTATGTAGAACAAGGAGTCATGTCTATTCTATATGTATGTAGGACAAGGAGTCATGTCTATTCTATATGTATGTAGAACAAGGAGTCATGTCTATATGTATGTAGAACAAGGAGTCATGTCTATTCTATATGTATGTAGGACAAGGAGTCATGTTTATATGTATGTAGGACAAGGAGTCATGTCTATATGTATGTAGAACAAGGAGTCATGTCTATTCTATATGTATGTAGAACAAGGAGTCATGTTTATATGTATGTAGAACAAGGAGTCATGTCTATTCTATATGTATGTAGAACAAGGAGTCATGTCTATTCTATATATATGTAGGACAAGGAGTCATGTCTATATGTATGTATGAACAAGGAGTCATGTCTATATGTATGTAGAACAAGGAGTCATGTCTATTCTATATGTATGTAGGACAAGGAGTCATGTCTATTCTATATGTATGTAGGACAAGGAGTCATGTCTATATGTATGTAGAACAAGGAGTCATGTCTATTCTATATGTATGTAGAACAAGGAGTCATGTCTATTCTATATGTATGTAGAACAAGGAGTCATGTCTATATGTATGTAGAACAAGGAGTCATGTCTATTCTATATGTATGTAGAACAAGGAGTCATGTCTATATGTATGTAGAACAAGGAGTCATGTCTATTCTATATGTATGTTGGACAAGGAGTCATGTCTATTCTATGTATGTAGAACAAGGAGTCATGTCTATATGTATGTAGAACAAGGAGTCATGTCTATTCTATATGTATGTAGAACAAGGAGTCATGTCTATATGTATGTAGAACAAGGAGTCATGTCTATATGTATGTAGAACAAGGAGTCATGTCTATTCTATATGTATGAACAAGGAGTCATGTCTATATGTATGTAGAACAAGGAGTCATGTCTATTCTATATGTATGTAGAACAAGGAGTCATGTCTATATGTATGTAGAACAAGGAGTCATGTCTATTCTATATGTATGTAGGACAAGGAGTCATGTCTATATGTATGTAGAACAAGGAGTCATGTCTATATGTATGTAGAACAAGGAGTCATGTCTATTCTATATGTATGTAGAACAAGGAGTCATGTCTATATGTATGTAGAACAAGGAGTCATGTTCTATATGTATGTAGAACAAGGAGTCATGTCTATTCTATATGTATGTAGGACAAGGAGTCATGTCTATTCTATATGTATGTAGAACAAGGAGTCATGTCTATTCTATATGTATGTAGAACAAGGAGTCATGTCTATATGTATGTAGGACAAGGAGTCATGTCTATATGTATGTAGAACAAGGAGTCATGTCTATTCTATATGTATGTAGAACAAGGAGTCATGTCTATTCTATATGTATGTAGAACAAGGAGTCATGTCTATTCTATATGTATGTAGAACAAGGAGTCATGTCTATATGTATGTAGAACAAGGAGTCATGTCTATTCTATATGTATGTAGAACAAGGAGTCATGTCTATATGTATGTAGAACAAGGAGTCATGTCTATTCTATATGTATGTAGGACAAGGAGTCATGTCTATATGTATGTAGAACAAGGAGTCATGTCTATTCTATATGTATGTAGGACAAGGAGTCATGTTTATATGTATGTAGAACAAGGAGTCATGTCTATTCTATATGTATGTAGGACAAGGAGTCATGTCTATATGTATGTAGAACAAGGAGTCATGTCTATATGTATGTAGGACAAGGAGTCATGTCTATTCTATGTATGTAGAACAAGGAGTCATGTCTATTCTATATGTATGTAGGACAAGGAGTCATGTCTATTCTATATGTATGTAGGACAAGGAGTCATGTCTATATGTATGTAGGACAAGGAGTCATGTCTATTCTATATGTATGTAGAACAAGGAGTCATGTCTCTATATGTATGTAGAACAAGGAGTCATGTCTATATATGTATGTAGAACAAGGAGTCATGTCTATATATGTATGTAGGACAAGGAGTCATGTTTATATGTATGTAGGACAAGGAGTCATGTCTATATGTATGTAGAACAAGGAGTCATGTCTATATGTATGTAGGACAAGGAGTCATGTCTATTCTATATGTATGTAGAACAAGGAGTCATGTCTATTCTATATGTATGTAGAACAAGGAGTCATGTCTATTCTATATGTATGTAGAACAAGGAGTCATGTCTATATGTATGTAGAACAAGGAGTCATGTCTATTCTATATGTATGTAGAACAAGGAGTCATGTCTATTCTATATGTATGTAGAACAAGGAGTCATGTCTATTCTATATGTATGTAGGACAAGGAGTCATGTTTATATGTATGTAGGACAAGGAGTCATGTCTATTCTATATGTATGTAGGACAAGGAGTCATGTTTATATGTATGTAGGACAAGGAGTCATGTCTATTCTATATGTATGTAGAACAAGGAGTCATGTCTATTCTATATGTATGTAGAACAAGGAGTCATGTTTATATGTATGTAGAACAAGGAGTCATGTCTATTCTATATGTATGTAGAACAAGGAGTCATGTCTATTCTATATGTATGTAGGACAAGGAGTCATGTCTATGTATGTAGGACAAGGAGTCATGTCTATTCTATATGTATGTAGGACAAGGAGTCATGTTTATATGTATGTAGGACAAGGAGTCATGTCTATGTATGTAGGACAAGGAGTCATGTCTATTCTATATATATGTAGGACAAGGAGTCATGTCTATTCTATATGTAGAACAAGGAGTCATGTCTATGTATGTAGAACAAGGAGTCATGTCTATATGTATGTAGAACAAGGAGTCATGTCTATTCTATATGTATGTAGGACAAGGAGTCATGTCTATATGTATGTAGAACAAGGAGTCATGTCTATTCTATATGTATGTAGGACAAGGAGTCATGTTTATATGTATGTAGGACAAGGAGTCATGTCTATATGTATGTAGGACAAGGAGTCATGTCTATTCTATATGTATGTAGGACAAGGAGTCATGTTTATATGTATGTAGGACAAGGAGTCATGTCTATTCTATATGTATGTAGAACAAGGAGTCATGTCTATTCTATATGTATGTAGAACAAGGAGTCATGTCTATTCTATATATATGTAGGACAAGGAGTCATGTCTATTCTATATGTATGTAGAACAAGGAGTCATGTCTATTCTATATGTATGTAGAACAAGGAGTCATGTCTATTCTATATGTATGTAGAACAAGGAGTCATGTCTATTCTATATGTATGTAGGACAAGGAGTCATGTCTATATGTATGTAGGACAAGGAGTCATGTCTATATGTATGTAGGACAAGGAGTCATGTCTATTCTATATGTATGTAGAACAAGGAGTCATGTCTATTCTATATGTATGTAGAACAAGGAGTCATGTCTATATGTATGTAGAACAAGGAGTCATGTCTATTCTATATGTATGTAGAACAAGGAGTCATGTCTATGTATGTAGAACAAGGAGTCATGTCTATTCTATATGTATGTAGAACAAGGAGTCATGTAGGACATGTCTATATGTATGTAGAACAAGGAGTCATGTCTATATGTATGTAGGACAAGGAGTCATGTCTATTCTATATGTATGTAGGACAAGGAGTCATGTCTATTCTATATATATGTAGGACAAGGAGTCATGTCTATTCTATATGTATGTAGGACAAGGAGTCATGTCTATTCTATATGTATGTAGGACAAGGAGTCATGTCTATTCTATATGTATGTAGGACAAGGAGTCATGTCTATTCTATATGTATGTAGGACAAGGAGTCATGTCTATATGTATGTAGAACAAGGAGTCATGTCTATTCTATATGTATGTAGAACAAGGAGTCATGTCTATGTATGTAGGACAAGGAGTCATGTCTATTCTATATGTATGTAGGACAAGGAGTCATGTCTATTCTATATGTATGTAGAACAAGGAGTCATGTCTATTCTATATGTATGTAGGACAAGGAGTCATGTCTATTCTATATGTATGTAGAACAAGGAGTCATGTCTATTCTATATGTATGTAGAACAAGGAGTCATGTCTATTCTATATGTATGTAGAACAAGGAGTCATGTCTATTCTATATGTATGTAGAACAAGGAGTCATGTCTATTCTATATGTATGTAGAACAATGAGTCATGTCTATTCTATATGCATGTAGAACAAGGAGTCATGTCTATTCTACAGGTGCTGAGAGGCAGTCTACAGGTGCTAACAGGCAGTCTACAGGTGCTAACAGGCAGTCTACAGGTGCTAACAGGCAGTCTACAGGTAGTGACAGGCAGTCTACAGGCGCTGACAGGCAGTCTACAGGTAGTGACAGGCAGTCTACAGGCGCTGACAGGCAGTCTACAGGTAGTGACAGGCAGTCTACAGGTGCTGATAGGCAGTCTACAGGTGCTGATAGGCAGTCTACAGGTGCTGATAGGCAGTCTACAGCATTGCAATGGCAGCTCCTCGCCCAAGCCTCTCCAAGTTCTCCTTTACCCAAATCCAGATAGCAGATGTTCTGAAAGAGCTGCAAAACTTGGACCCGTACAAATCAGCTGGGCTTGACAATCTGGACCCCCTATTTCTGAAACTATCCGCCACCATTGTCGCAACCCCTATTACCAGCCTGTTCAACCTCTCTTTCATATCGTCTAAGATCCCCAAGGATTGGAAAGCTGCCGCAGTCATCCCCCTCTTCAAAGGGGGAGACACCCTGGACCCAAACTGTTACAGACCTATATCCATCCTGCCCTGCCTATCTAAGGTCTTCGAAAGCCAAGTCAACAAACAGGTCACTGACCATCTCGAATCCCACCATACCTTCTCCGCTGTGCAATCTGGCTTCCGAGCCGGTCACGGGTGCACCTCAGCCACACTCAAGGTACTAAACGATATCATAACCGCCATCGATAAAAGACAGTACTGTGCAGCCGTCT
This sequence comes from Oncorhynchus tshawytscha, assembly GCF_018296145.1. Classification (NCBI taxonomy): domain Eukaryota; kingdom Metazoa; phylum Chordata; class Actinopteri; order Salmoniformes; family Salmonidae; genus Oncorhynchus; species Oncorhynchus tshawytscha. Next base: position 58,644,000 of record NC_056442.1, on the reverse strand, counting down.
TCATCGACCTTGCCAAGGCTTTCGACTCTGTCAATCACCATATTCTCATCGGCAGACTCAGTAGCCTCGGTTTTTCAGATGACTGCCTTGCCTGGTTCACCAATTACTTTGCAGACAGAGTTCAGTGTGTCAAATCGGAGGGCATGCTGTCCGGTCCTCTGGCAGTCTCTATGGGGGTGCCACAGGGTTCAATTCTCGGGCCGACTCTTTTCTCTGTGTATATCAATGATGTTGCTCTTGCTGCGGGCGATTCCCTGATCCACCTCTACGCAGACGACACCATTCTATATACTTTCGGCCCGTCATTGGGCACTGTGCTATCTAACCTCCAAACAAGCTTCAATGCCATACAACACTCCTTCCGTGGCCTCCAACTGCTCTTAAACGCTAGTAAAACCAAATGCATGCTTTTCAACCGATCGCTGCCTGCACCCGCATGCCCGACTAGCATCACCACCCTGGATGGTTCCGACCTTGAATATGTGGACATCTATAAGTACCTAGGTGTCTGGCTAGACTGCAAACTCTCCTTCCAGACTCATATCAAACATCTCCAATCAAAAATCAAATCAAGAGTCGGCTTTCTAATCCGCAACAAAGCCTCCTTCACTCACGCCGCCAAGCTTACCCTAGTAAAACTGACTATCCTACCGATCCTCGACTTCGGCGATGTCATCTACAAAATGGCTTCCAACACTCTACTCAGCAAACTGGATGCAGTATATCACAGTGCCATCCGTTTTGTCACTAAAGCACCTTATACCACCCACCACTGCGACTTGTATGCTCTAGTCGGCTGGCCCACGCTACATATTCGTCGCCAGACCCACTGGCTCCAGGTCATCTACAAGTCCATGCTAGGTAAAGCTCCGCCTTATCTCAGTTCACTGGTCACGATGGCAACACCCACCCGTAGCACGCGCTCCAGCAGGTGTATCTCACTGATCATCCCTAAAGCCAACACCTCATTTGGCCACCTTTTGTTCCAGTACTCTGCTGCCTGTGACTGGAACGAATTGCAAAAATTGCTGAAGTTGGAGACTTTTATCTCCCTCACCAACTTCAAACATCAGCTATCTGAGCAGCTAACCGATCGCTGCAGCTGTACATAGTCTATTGGTAAATAGCCCACCCATTTTCACCTACCTCATCCCCATACTGTTTTTATTTATTTACTTTTCTGCTCTTTTGCACACCAATATCTCTACCTGTACATGACCATCTGATCATTTATCACTCCAGTGTTAATCTGCAAAATTGTAACTATTCGTCTACCTCCTCATGCCTTTTGCACACAATGTATATAGACTCTCTTTTTTTCTACTGTGTTATTGACTTGTATATTGTTTATTCCATGTGTAACTCTGTGTTGTCTGCTCACACTGCTATGCTTTATCTTGGCCAGGTCGCAGTTGTAAATGAGAACTTGTTCTCAACTAGCCTACCTGGTTAAATAAAGGTGAAATAAAATAAAAAAATAAAATGGGCTGGAGGGGTCAAATATGGTGAGCTACCGAGTGGCTAGGACAGACAAGCCCCATACTATTGTGGAGGAGTGGCTAGGACAGACAAGCCCCATACTATTGTGGAGGACTGGCTAGGACAGGCAAGCCCCATACTATTGTGGAGGACTGGCTAGGACAGACAAGCCCCATACTATTGTAGAGGACTGGCTAGGACAGACAAGCCCCATACTATTGTAGAGGACTGGCTAGGACAGACAAGCCCCATACTATTGTAGAGGAGTGGCTAGGACAGACAAGCCCCATACTATTGTGGAGGACTGGCTAGGACAGTCAAGCCCCATACTATTTTAGAGGACTGGCTAGGACAGACAAGCCCCATACTATTGTGGAGGAGTGGCTAGGACAGACAAGCCCCATACTATTGTAGAGGACTGGCTAGGACAGACAAGCCCCATACTATTGTGGAGGACTGGCTAGGACAGACAAGCCCCATACTATTGTGGAGGACTGGCTAGGACAGACAAGCCCCATACTATTGTAGAGGACTGGCTAGGACAGACAAGCCCCATACTATTGTAGAGGAGTAGCTAGGACAGGCAAGCCCCATACTATTGTAGAGGAGTAGCTAGGACAGGCAAGCCCCATACTATTGTGGAGGACTGGCTAGGACAGACAAGCCCCATACTATTGTAGAGGAGTAGCTAGGACAGGCAAGCCCCATACTATTGTGGAGGACTTAATTCTTCCTAATGTCGCGGATATGACTGGGACAATGCTGGGGGAAAAGGCCATAATAAACTGTACAGACAATGTCTTCATCAAACAACAGTGTTTCATGACACATCAGTGACATGGCAGGAGATGTTTTGAAACAATTACTGCTTCGCCTCACTATGTGTTACATCTGGAGGAGTCAACAGGCCTGGCACAGCTCCTGGTATATGTCCGTTACATCTGGAGGAGTCAACAGGCCTGGCACAGCTCCTGGTATATGTCCGTTACATCTGGAGGAGTCAACAGGCCTGGCACAGCTCCTGGTATATGTCCGTTACATCTGGAGGAGTCAACAGGCCTGGCACAGCTCCTGGTATATGTCTGTTACATCTGGAGGAGTCAACAGGCCTGGCACAGCTCCTGGTATATGTCTGTTACATCTGGAGGAGTCAACAGGCCTGGAACAGCTCCTGGTATATGTCTGTTACATCTGGAGGAGTCAACAGGCCTGGCACAGCTCCTGGTATATGTCTGTTACATCTGGAGGAGTCAACAGACGTGGCGGGCCAGGCATAGCTCCTGGTATATGTCTGTTACATCTGGATGAGTCAACAGACATGGAACAGCTCCTGGTATATGTCTGTTACATCTGGAGGAGCCAGGCACAGCTCCTGGTATATGTCTGTTACATCTGGAGGAGTCAACAGGCCTGGAACAGCTCCTGGTATATGTCTGTTACATCTGGAGGAGTCAACAGACGTGCCGGGCCAGGCACAGCTCCTGGTATTTGTCCGCTACGTTTATGGGGGGTCAATTAAGGAAGACATCCTCTTCTGCAAACCACTGGAAACCAGGACAACAGGAGAGGATCTTTTTTAAGTACTGGACAGCTTTGTGACATCAGATGGACTTTGGTGGTCAAGATGTGTTGGTATCTGTACTGATGGGAGACATAGTGGAGTGGTAACGTGCGTGGAAGCAGTTGCTCCCGATGCCACTTGGGTAAACTGCAGCATCCCCCTAGAGGCTCTTGGGTACACTGCAGCATCCACCGAGAGGCTCTTGGGTAGACTGCAGCATCCACCGAGAGGCTCTTGGGTAGACTGCAGCATCCACCGAGAGGCTCTTGGGTAGACTGCAGCATCCACCGAGAGGCTCTTGGGTACACTGCAGCATCCACCTAGAGGCTCTCCACCGAGAGGCTCTTGGGTACACTGCAGCATCCACCTAGAGGCTCTTGGGTACACTGCAGCATCCACCGAGAGGCTCTTGGGTACACTGCAGCATCCACCTCTTGAGAGCATCCACCGAGCTCTTGGGTACACTGCAGCATCCACCTCCACCGAGAGGCTCTTGGGTACACTGCAGCATCCACCGAGAGGCTCTTGGGTACACTGCAGCATCCACCGAGAGGCTCTTGCTGCCAAGGGAATGCCTGACAGCTTGAAAGACGTTTTGGACACAACAGTGAAAAGGGTTAACTTTGTTAAAGCAAGGCCCCTGAACTCTTGTGTATTTTATGCACCATGCAATGATATGGGCAGCGACCATGTAACGCTTTTACAACATACAGAAGTGCGCTGGTTATCAAGGGGCAAAGTATTGACACTTTTTTATTTTTAATTAAGAGACGAGATTAAAGTTTTCTTTACTGACCATCATTTCCACTTGTCTGACCGCTTGATGATGACGCGTTTCTCACACGACTGGCCAAATCTGGGTGGTGTTTTTTCTCACCTGAATGATCTGAATCTAGGATGACAGGGACTTTCTGTAACTATATTCAATGTGCGGGACTAAATGGAGGCTATGATTAAGAAGTTGGAGCTCTTCTCTGTCTGCATTAACGAGGACAACACACAGGTCTTTCTATCATTGTATGATTTGTTTTGTGTGTAAATGAACTCAAGCTTACGGACAATGTCAAATGTGATACAGTGAAGCACCTGAGTGAGTTGGGTGCGCAATTACACAGGTACTTTCCCAAAACGGGCGACACAAACAACTGGACTTGTTATCCCTTTCATGCCCTGCCTCCAGTCCACTTACCCATATCTGAACAAGAGAGACTCATCCAAATTGCAACAAGCGGTTCTGTGAAAATTGAATTTAATCAGAAGCCCCAGCCAGATTTCTGGATAGGGCTGCGCTCAGAGTATCCTGCCTTGGCAAATCACACTGTTAAGACTCTTATGACCTTTGTAACCACGTACCTCTGTGAGAGTGGATTCTCAGCCCTCACCAGCATGAAAACTAAATACAGGCACAGACTGTGTGTGAAAAATGATTTAAGACAGACTCTCCAATACAACCCAACATTGCAGAGTTATGTGCATCATTTCAAGCACACCCTTCTCATTAACCTGTGGTGAGTCATTCACAATGTTTGATGAACAAATAAGGTTTTATATGTAAGGTGGTTAAATAAAGAGCAAAATGATTGATCATTATAATATTATTATTTGTGCCCTGGTCCTATAAGAGCTCTTTGTCACTTCCCACAAGTCGGGTTGTGACAAAAACTCACACTCATTCTGATGTTTAATAAATGTATTGTATAGTGTGTGTGTGGCAGGCTTACAATGATGGAAAAAAAACAACATTTGAGAGTTCGCTGACCCTGGTGCTAGAAGGGGTACAGCTGACCCTGGTGCTAGAGGGGGTACAGCTGGAGGTTGAATGTTTGAAGGGTTACGGGACTATAAAAAGTTTGGGAACCACTGGTTTAGACTGAAGAGGTCGACAGGTAGTGTACAGGTACAGACAGGTAGTGTACAGACACAGACAGGTAGTGTACAGACACAGACAGGTAGTGTACAGACACAGACAGGTAGTGTACAGACACAGACAGGTAGTGTACAGACACAGACAGGTACAGACAGGTAGTGTACAGACACAGACAGGTACAGACAGGTAGTGTACAGACACAGACAGGTAGTGTACAGACACAGACAGGTAGTGTACAGACAGACAGGTACAGACAGGTAGTGTACAGACAGGTACAGACAGGTGTGTACAGACAGGTAGTGTACAGACACAGACAGGTACAGACAGGTAGTGTACAGACACAGACAGGTAGTGTACAGACAGACAGGTAGTGTACAGGTACAGACAGGCAGTGTACAGGTACAGACAGGCAGTGTACAGGTACAGACAGGCAGACAGGTACAGACAGGTAGTGTACAGACACAGACAGGTAGTGTGTACAGACACAGACAGGTAGTGTACAGGTACAGACAGGCAGTGTACAGGTACAGACAGGTAGTGTACAGGTACAGACAGGTAGTGTACAGGTACAGACAGGCAGTGTACAGACAGGCAGACAGGTAGGTACAGACACAGACAGGTACAGACAGGTAGTGTACAGACACAGACAGGTACAGTGGCAGTGTACAGGTACAGACAGACAGACAGGTACAGACAGGCAGTGTACAGGTACAGACAGGCAGTGTACAGGTACAGACAGGCAGTGTACAGGTACAGACAGGCAGTGTACAGACACAGACAGGTAGTGTACAGGTACAGACAGGAACAGACAGGTACAGACAGGTAGTGTACAGGTACAGACAGGCAGTGTACAGGTACAGACGGGTAGTGTACCTGTACAGACAGGCAGTGTACAGGTACAGACAGGCAACAGACGAGTGACAGGTACAGACAGGTACAGGGTAGTCTACAGGTACAGACAGCCCTGTACAGGTACAGACAGGAACAGACTTGTACAGGTGGACGTTGTAGTGTACAGGTACAGACAGGAACAGATGGGTAGTGTACAGGTACAGACAGGTCTGTACAGACAGGAACAGACCGGGTAGCCTGGGTCATGGCCTCGATGAGGAAGGGCTGGTTCTCGGCCACAGCCCTACACAGGATCCTTGGTTCACAACGAACACACACAGATCCTCAGACATCAGTAAACCTGGACTCAGCTTTTAGCAGACTCTCTTATCCAGTCACTACAGATCCTCAGAACAGTAAACCTTTCTCCTTTTAGCAGACTCTCTTATCCAGTCACTACAGTAGGGAGTCATTTAGCAGACTCTCTTATCCAGTCACTACAGTAGGGAGTCATGTAGACCGCATTATCTACCAAGAGAATTCTCTTCGATTATAATCACAGCCGTATATATTCCCCCCAAAGCAGACACATCGATGGCTCTGAACGAACTTTATTTAACTCTCTGCAAACTGGAAACGATTTATCCGGAGGCTGCATTCATTGTAGCTGGGGATTTTAACAAGGCTAATCTGAAAACAAGACTCCCTAAATTTTATCAGCATATCGATTGCGCAACCAGGGGTGGAAAGACCCTGGATCATTGTTACTCTAACTTCCGCGACGCATATAAGGCCCTGCCCCGCCCCCCTTTCGGAAAAGCTGACCACGACTCCATTTTGTTGATCCCTGCCTACAGACAGAAACTAAAACAAGAAGCTCCCACGCTGAGGTCTGTCCAACGCTGGTCCGACCAAGCTGACTCTACACTCCAAGACTGCTTCCATCACGTGGACTGGGAGATGTTTCGTATTGCGTCAGACAACAACATTGACGAATACGCTGATTCGGTGTGCGAGTTCATTAGAACGTGCGTTGAAGATGTCGTTCCCATAGCAACGATTAAAACATTCCCTAACCAGAAACCTTGGATTGATGGCAGCATTCGTGTGAAACTGAAGGCACGAACCACTGCTTTTAATCAGGGCAAGGTGTCTGGTGACATGACTGAATACAAACAGTGCAGCTATTCCTCCGCAAGGCTATCAAACAAGCTAAGCGCCAGTACAGAGACAAAGTAGAATCTCAATTCAACGGCTCAGACACAAGAGGCATGTGGCAGGGTCTACAGTCAATCACGGACTACAGGAAGAAACCCAGCCCAGTCACGGACCAGGATGTCTTGCTCCCAGGCAGACTAAATAACTTTTTGCCAGCTTTGAGGACAATACAGTGCCACTGACACGGCCTGCAACGAAAACATGTGTTCTCTCCTTCACTGCAGCCGAGGTGAGTAAGACATTTAAAAGTGTTAACCCTCGCAAGGCTGCAGGCCCAGACGGCATCCCCAGCCGCGCCCTCAGAGCATGCGCAGACCAGCTGGCCGGTGTGTTTACGGACATATTCAATCAATCCCTATACCAGTCTGCTGTTCCCACATGCTTCAAGAGGGCCACCATTGTTCCTGTTCCCAAGAAAGCTAAGGTAACTGAGCTAAACGACTACCGCCCCGTAGCACTCACATCCGTCATCATGAAGTGCTTTGAGAGACTAGTCAAGGACCATATCACCTCCACCCTACCTGACACCCTAGACCCACTCCAATTTGCTTACCGCCCAAATAGGTCCACAGATGATGCAATCTCAACCACACTGCACACTGCCCTAACCCATCTGGACAAGAGGAATACCTATGTGAGAATGCTGTTCATCGACTACAGCTCGGCATTCAACACCATAGTACCCTCCAAGCTCGTCATCAAGCTCGAGACCCTGGGTCTCGACCCCGCCCTGTGCAACTGGGTTCTGGACTTCCTGACGGGCCGCCCCCAGGTGGTGAGGGTAGGCAACAACATCTCCTCCCCGCTGATCCTCAACACTGGGGCCCCACAAGGGTGCGTTCTGAGCCCTCTCCTGTACTCCCTGTTCACCCACGACTGCGTGGCCATGCACGCCTCCAACTCAATCATCAAGTTTGCGGACGACACAACAGTGGTAGGCTTGATTACAAACAACGACGAGACGGCCTACAGGGAGGAGGTGAGGGCCCTCGGAGTGTGGTGTCAGGAAAATAACCTCACACTCAACGTCAACAAAACTAAGGAGATGATTGTGGACTTCAGGAAACAGCAGAGGGAACACCCCCATCCACATCGATGGAACAGTAGTGGAGAGGGTAGCAAGTTAAGTTCCTCGGCATACACATCACAGACAAACTGAATTGGTCCACTCACACAGACAGCATCGTGAGGAAGGCGCAGCAGCGCCTCTTCAACCTCAGGAGGCTGAAGAAATTCGGCTTGTCACCAAAAGCACTCACAAACTTCTACAGATGCACAATCGATAGCATCCTGGCGGGCTGTATCACCGCCTGGTATGGCAACTGCACCGCCCTCAACCGTAAGGCTCTCCAGAGGGTAGTGAGGTCTGCACAACGCATCACCGGGGGCAAACTACCTGCCCTCCAGGACACCTACACCACCCGATGCTACAGGAAGGCCATAAAGATCATCAAGGACATCAACCACCCGAGCCACTGCCTGTTCACCCCGCTGTCATCCAGAAGGTGAGGTCAGTACAGGTGCATCAAAGCTGGGACCGAGAGACTGAAAAACAGCTTCTATCTCAAGGCCATCAGACTGTTAAACAGCCACCACTAACATTGAGTGGCTACTGCCAACACAATGTCAATGACACTGACTCTACTCCAGCCACTTTAATAATGGGAATTGATGGGAAATTATGTAAATATATCACTAGCCACTTTAAACAATGCTACCTTATATAATGTTACTTACCCTACATTATTCATCTCATATGCATACGTAGATACTGTACTCTATATCATCGACTGCATCCTTATGTAATACATGTATCACTAGCCACTTTAACTATGCCACTTGGTTTACATACTCATCTCATATGTATATACTGTACTCGATATCATCTACTGTATCTTGCCTATGCTGCTCTGTACCATCACTCATTCATATATCCTTATGTACATATTCTTTATCCCCTTACACTGTGTATAAGACAGTAGTTTTGGAATTGTTAGTTAGATTACTTGTTGGTTATTACTGCATTGTCGGAACTAGAAGCACAAGCATTTCGCTACACTCGCATTAACATCTGCTAACCATGTGTATGTGACAAATAAAATTTGATTTGATTTGATTTTGATTTAGCAGACTCTCTTATCCAGAGTCACCACAGTAGTGAGTCATTTAACAGACTCTCTTATCCAGAGTCACTACAGTAGTGAGTCATTTAACAGACTCTCTTATCCAGTCACCACAGTAGGGAGTCATTTAACAGACTCTCTTATCCAGTCACCACAGTAGGGAGTCATTTAACAGACTCTGATCCAGAACCACTACAGTAGGGAGTCATTTAACAGACTCTGATCCAGAACCACTACAGTAGGGAGTCATTTAACAGACTCTGATCCAGAACCACTACAGTACGGAGTCATTTAACAGACTCTCTGATCCAGAACCACTACAGTAGGGAGTCATTTAACAGACTCTCTTATCCAGAGTCACTACAGTAGTGAGTCATTTAACAGACTCTCTTATCCAGTCACCACAGTAGTGAGTCATTTAACAGACTCTCTTATCCAGTCACCACAGTAGGGAGTCATTTAACAGACTCTCTTATCCAGTCACCACAGTAGGGAGTCATTTAACAGACTCTCTTATCCAGTCACCACAGTAGGGAGTCATTTAACAGACTCTCTGATCCAGAACCACTACAGTAGGGAGTCATTTAACAGACTCTCTGATCCAGAACCACTACAGTAGGGAGTCATTTAGCAGACTCTCTGATCCAGAACCACTACAGTAGGGAGTCATTTAACAGACTCTGATCCAGAACCACTACAGTAGGGAGTCATTTAACAGACTCTCTGATCCAGAACCACTACAGTAGGGAGTCATTTAACAGACTCTGATCCAGAACCACTACAGTAGGGAGTCATTTAACAGACTCTCTGATCCAGAACCACTACAGTAGGGAGTCATTTAGCAGACTCTCTGATCCAGAACCACTACAGTAGGGAGTCATTTAACAGACTCTGATCCAGAACCACTACAGTAGGGAGTCATTTAACAGACTCTCTGATCCAGAACCACTACAGTAGGGAGTCATTTAACAGACTCTCTGATCCAGAACCACTACAGTAGGGAGTCATTTAACAGACTCTGATCCAGAACCACTACAGTAGGGAGTCATTTAACAGACTCTGATCCAGAACCACTACAGTAGGGAGTCATTTAACAGACTCTGATCCAGAACCACTACAGTAGGGAGTCATTTAACAGACTCTGATCCAGAACCACTACAGTAGGGAGTCATTTAACAGACTCTGATCCAGAACCACTACAGTAGGGAGTCATTTAACAGACTCTGATCCAGAACCACTACAGTAGGGAGTCATTTAACAGACTCTGATCCAGAACCACTACAGTAGGGAGTCATTTAACAGACTCTCTGATCCAGAACCACTACAGTAGGGAGTCATTTAACAGACTCTGATCCAGAACCACTACAGTAGGGAGTCATTTAACAGACTCTGATCCAGAACCACTACAGTAGGGAGTCATTTAACAGACTCTGATCCAGAACCACTACAGTAGGGAGTCATTTAACAGACTCTGATCCAGAACCACTACAGTAGGGAGTCATTTAACAGACTCTGATCCAGAACCACTACAGTAGGGAGTCATTTAACAGACTCTGATCCAGAACCACTACAGTAGGGAGTCATTTAACAGACTCTGATCCAGAACCACTACAGTAGGGAGTCATTTAACAGACTCTGATCCAGAACCACTACAGTAGGGAGTCATTTAACAGACTCTGATCCAGAACCACTACAGTAGGGAGTCATTTAACAGACTCTGATCCAGAACCACTACAGTAGGGAGTCATTTAGCAGACTCTCTGATCCAGAACCACTACAGTAGGGAGTCATTTAACAGACTCTGATCCAGAACCACTACAGTAGGGAGTCATTTAACAGACTCTGATCCAGAACCACTTACAATTACATATTACAAATAAAACTTTCTTCAGACATCGAGTCTCTTGTCGTCTCTCTGTTGTTATCTCTCTGTTGTTGTCTCTCTGTTGTTGTTGTTTTATACTGCATCTCAGGAAGACTAGCTGTTGTTCAAGTTAAACGCCAGCTGACGGGAACCCAAACAGAACAACGTGCTGCCCGTCTTACCGATGCCGTCCCCTCGGTACTGCTCGTTGGTCGGTGTGGAGATGGCGTAGCCGTTGTTACGGCAGAAGAAGATGAGCGGGCACTCCAGGGTCGCAGAGAAGTTGAACCCGGCGTGGGCGTCGCCCTCGCTGGCCGCGCCCTCTCCGAAGTAACAGATCACAGCACGGTTGGTGTTCTCTCTCTTCGCTGCGTACGCTGCCCCTGCCGCTGGTAACAAGAGGGGGGTTAGGACAGACAGAGACAGACGTTAGTATAGACAGACAGACAGACAGGCAGGCAGACACACTAACCCCTGTCTGTCTATACTGAAGTAAGCACTACCAGGTCCAAGATGTATCATTTATACCAGTGTAGTCTGGTATAAAATATTGATAAGTCTTAACTCAAGATTCGAGACAAGTTCCTGAATAAGGGAGAATAAAGTTAAGTGGCCTGAAAATTCAGGAACTAGACCAGGAACAAATGCTGGGCCCAGTTATAGCCAGTAGCTAAATAGGAAGAAACTCTGGGCCCAGTTATGGCCAGTAGCTAAATAGGAAGAAACTCTGGGCCCAGTTATAGCCAGTAGCTAAATAGGAAGAAACTCTGGGCCCAGTTATAGCCAGTAGCTAAATAGGAAGAAACTCTGGGCCCAGTTATAGCCAGTAGCTAAATAGGAAGAAACTCTGGGCCCAGTTATAGCCAGTAGCTAAATAGGAAGAAACTCTGGGCCCAGTTATAGCCAGTAGCTAAATAGGAAGAAACTCTGGGCCCAGTTATGGCGAGTAGCTAAATAGGAAGAAACTCTGGGCCCAGTTATGGCCAGTAGCTAAATAGGAAGAAACTCTGGGCCCAGTTATGGCCAGTAGCTAAATAGGAAGAAACTCTGGGCCCAGTTATAGCCAGTAGCTAAATACAGGGCCTTGCAAAAGTAGTCACCCCCCTTGGAGTTTTTCCTATTTTGTTGCATTACAACCAGTAATTTAAATGGTATTTTTATTTGAATTTCATGTAATGGACATCGGTCTACATTGGTGAAGTGAAATTTAAAAAAAATACTTCAAAAAATACAAAAACTGAAAAAAAGTGGTGCGTAGATATGTATTTAAATAAGCAAACATGATTGGTGTTCGTCAAAAGGTATGTGGGAGACTCCCCAAACATATGGAAGAAGGTACTCTGGTCAGATAAGACTAAAATTGAGGTTTTTGCCCATCAAGGAAACGCTATTTCTGGGGCAAACCCAACACCTCTCATCACCCCGAGAACCCCATCCCCACAGTGAAGCATGGTGGTGGAAGCATCATGCTGTGGGGATGTTTTTCCATCGGCAGGGACTGGGAAACTGGTCAGAATTGAAGAAATGATGGATGGTGCTAAATACAGGGAAATTCTGGAGGGAAACCTGTTTCAGTCTTCCAGAGATTTGAGACTGGGACAGAGGTTCACCTTCCAGCAGGACAATGACCGTAAGCATACTGCTAAAGCAACACTCGAGTGGTTTAAGGGGAAACATTTAAATGTATTGGACTGGCCTAGTCAAAGCCCAGACCTCAATCCTATTGAGAATCTGTGGTATGACTTAAAGATTGCTGTACACCAGCAGAATCCATCCAACTTGAAGGAGCTGGAGCAGTTTTGCCTTGAAGAATGGCAAAAATCCCAGTGGCTAGATGTGCCAAGCTTATAGAGACATACCCAAAGAGACTTGCAGCTGTAATTGCTGCAGAAGGTGTCTCTACAAAGTATTGACTTTGGGGGGGTGAATAGTTATGCATGCTCAAGTTCTGTTTTTTTTGTGTCTTACTTCTTGTTTCACAATAAAACATATTTTGCATCTTCAAAGTGGTAGACTTGTTGTGTAAATCAAATGATACAAACCCATTTTAATCCCAGGTTGTAATGCAACAAAATAGTAAAAATGCCAAGGGGGGTTGAATACCTTCGCAAGCCACCGTAGGGACAAACTCTGGGCCCAGTTATAGCCAGTAGCTAAATAGGGCCTGGAGTGTTTCCTAGCTAGGTCACATGGTCAGGAAGATCGAGATTGGAATTTCAATTCTCTAAACCATTTTAAAATTTGTAACATTTGAAAAGTACTTTCTGAATTGACTGGAATCTGGATATGGAGTTAATCCCAACCATGATCTGAAACAGGGGCTCACCTTGTGGGATCTGAGTGGCCAGAGGAGAGGAGATGGTGACGAAATTGAGGTCTTTGCTTCCGTAGTGAACGGGCATCTGGCGTCCCTTGCCCAGGTCGTCAACGTTGGCATAGCACTGAGCCATAAACAGATCCAGAGGGAAACCACGGTACATCAGCACACCTAGCGACCAAAACACAGAGGGTACATCAGCACGCCTACCAGACAAAACACAGAGGGTACATCAGCACGCCTACCGACACAGAGGGTACATCAGCACGCCTAGCGACAAAACACAGAGGGTACATCAGCACGCCTAGCGACAAAACACAGAGGGCTGTTAAACCCTAGAGGACACAGAGGGCTGTTAAACCCTAGGAGGACACAGAGGGCTGTTAAACCCTAGGAGGACACAGAGGGCTGTTAAACCCTAGGAGGACACAGAGGGCTGTTAAACCCTAGGAGGACACAGAGGGCTGTTAAACCCTAGAGGACACAGAGGGCTGTTAAACCCTAGGAGGACACAGAGGGCTGTTAAACCCTAGGAGGACACAGAGGGCTGTTAAACCCTAGGAGGACACAGAGGGCTGTTAAACCCTAGGAGGACACAGAGGGCTGTTAAACCCTACAGGACACAGAGGGCTGTTAAACCCTACAGGACACAGAGGGCTGTTAAACCCTAGAGGACACAGAGGGCTGTTAAACCCTAGAGGACACAGAGGGCTGTTAAACCCTAGAGGACACAGAGGGCTGTTAAACCCTAGAGGACACAGAGGGCTGTTAAACCCTACAGGACACAGAGGGCTGTTAAACCCTACAGGACACAGAGGGCTGTTAAACCCTACAGGACACAGAGGGCTGTTAAACCCTAGAGGACACAGAGGGCTGTTAAACCCTAGAGGACACAGAGGGCTGTTAAACCCTAGAGGACACAGAGGGCTGTTAAACCCTACAGGACACAGAGGGCTGTTAAACCCTACAGGACACAGAGGGCTGTTAAACCCTACAGGACACAGAGGGCTGTTAAACCCTACAGGACACAGAGGGCTGTTAAACCCTACAGGACACAGAGGGCTGTTAAACCCTAGAGGACACAGAGGGCTGTTAAACCCTACAGGACACAGAGGGCTGTTAAACCCTAGGAGGACACAGAGGGCTGTTAAACCCTAGGAGGACACAGAGGGCTGTTAAACCCTAGAGGACACAGAGGGCTGTTAAACCTAGAGGACACAGAGGGCTGTTAAACCCTAGAGGACACAGAGGGCTGTTAAACCCTAGAGGACACAGAGGGCTGTTAAACCCTAGAGGACACAGAGGGCTGTTAAACCCTACAGGACACAGAGGGCTGTTAAACCCTAGAGGACACAGAGGGCTGTTAAACCCTAGGAGGACACAGAGGGCTGTTAAACCCTACAGGACACAGAGGGCTGTTAAACCCTAGAGGACACAGAGGGCTGTTAAACCCTAGAGGACACAGAGGGTTGTTAAACATTGAATGAGAGTCAATGTATTATTCAGAATCAGAATTAGCACCGTCTGTTAAATAGTTTGAATAGTTTGATAATATGGTCGTATTCACTAGGATCAACCGCACGCGTCCATTAAAACAGGGAGGGATCACCTCTAATTAATGGTTTGTTATTGGCCCGAGTTAAAGCATCATGTTAGTTTCATCAGCGTTTCACTTAGCTTTGAAGCAAAACTGTATCAAATTACAGTCCAACCAATGAGGCGGAACGGGGGGGGGTGAGATGTGAAACAGTTTGTTCTCTCACTAAACCCCCCTGTTGAATAGTCCCAGTCGTTATTAGATAGACCGTCGCGGCCCCAACCCAAAAAAACAACAACACGCGGTTACCTAGGTTACCACATTGGCTCACAGCAAACAACTTGACCTTTAAAAAAATATTTGATGTCTGCTTGTTTTAGTCAATTACAAAACTAGATTTAAGAGAAGTACATGTTTGAAGATGACTTTTCAACACTTCCTGCTCCAGAGCGTTCTCGCTACTTAGAAAACATGCCATATACATAGACCACCTATAATTTAGCCCAAACAACTACCTCTTTCCCTACTGTATTTCATTTATTTATTTTGCTCCTTTGCACCCCATTATTTTTATTTCTACTTTGCACATTCTTCCATTGCAAAACTACCATTCCAGTGTTTTACTTGCTATATTGTATTTACTTTGCCACCATGGCCTTTTTTGCCTTTACCTCCCTTCTCACCTCATTTGCTCACATTGTATATAGACTTATTTTTCTACTGTATTATTGACTGTATGTTTGTTTTACTCCATGTGTAACTCTGTTGTTATATGGGTCGAACTGCTCTGCTTTATCTTGGCCAGATCGCAATTGTAAATGAGAACTTGTTCTCAACTGGCCTACCTGGTTAAATAAAGGTGTTCTCAACTAGCCTACCTGGTTAAATAAAGGTGTTCTCAACTAGCCTACCTGGTTAAATAAAGGTGTTCTCAACTAGCCTACCTGGTTAAATAAAGGTGCCTACCTGGTTAAATAAAGGTGTTCCAACTAGCCTGGTTAAATAAAGGTGTTCTCAACTAGCCTACCTGGTTAAATAAAGGTGTTCTCAACTAGCCTACCTGGTTAAATAAAGGTGTTCTCAACTAGCCTACCTGGTTAAATAAAGGTGTTCTCAACTAGCCTACCTGGTTAAATAAAGGTGTTCTCAAGTGGCCTACCTGGTTAAATAAAGGTGTTCTCAACTGGCCTACCTGGTTAAATAAAGGTGTTCTCAACTAGCCTACCTGGTTAAATAAAGGTGTTCTCAACTGGCCTACCTGGTTAAATAAAGGTGTTCTCAACTGGCCTACCTGGTTAAATAAAGGTGTTCTCAACTAGCCTATCTGGTTAAATAAAGGTGTTCTCAACTAGCCTACCTGGTTAAATAAAGGTGTTCTCAACTAGCCTACCTGGTTAAATAAAGGTGTTCTCAACTGGCCTACCTGGTTAAATAAAGGTGAAATAAAATAAAAATATCGTAAGGGCTTCCCTCGCGCCTCTTTTCATGACGAAGCTAGCAGCCACTAGCTAGCTAACAACAGGAGCATTAAGCTAGCCAAGACCAACAACAAACTACACAGCTACAAGTAGAGAACAGAGTTATAAAACGGACTATTACTGAACAAGTGAAACGTCTAACCTGTGTCAGCGTCTACACACGGTGCTCTCGTTACATGTAACATACAAGGATACCGGGTCACGTGGTACAGCCTGAAGCTACAGGGTTCTCCTCGCAGGCTCTATGTCCCTGCGTGGAGCCATTGTGAACCATAACTTGAGATTTTTGACCTAGTTACACACAACAGCTTTTTTTTGTTATGTTTTGTTATTTCTGAGAAGAGTTGGCTTTTCTACACAAGGGGTCGAGGGGAACTCCTTATTACATGAATATCGACTCAGAGCATCCTTAAACAGTGGATGAGATGTCAACAGGTCTTCCTCTCATTAAACCCTATTGAAGCCTTACCTGCTTCCCTGTACTGGCCTTGGGTCGAGAGCTGAATCTTTACCTGCTTCCCTGTACTGGCCTTGGGTCGAGAGCTGAATCTTTACCTGCTTCCCTGTACTGGCCGAAGACCAAGTCCCTTGGGTCGAGAGCTGAATCTTCACCTGCTTCCCTGTACTGGCCTTGGGTCAAGAGCTGAATCTTTACCTGCTTCCCTGTACTGGCCTTGGGTCGAGAGCTGAATCTTTACCTGCTTCCCTGTACTGGCCTTGGGTCGAGAGCTGAAACTTCACCTGCTTCCCTGTACTGGCCTTGGGTCGAGAGCTGAATCTTCACCTGCTTCCCTGTACTGGCCTTGGGTCGAGAGCTGAATCTTTACCTGCTTCCCTGTACTGGCCTTGGGTCAAGAGCTGAATCTTTACCTGCTTCCCTGTACTGGCCTTGGGTCGAGAGCTGAATCTTCACCTGCTTCCCTGTACTGGCCGAAGACCAAGTCCCTTGGGTCGAGAGCTGAATCTTTACCTGCTTCCCTGTACTGGCCTTGGGTCGAGAGCTGAATCTTTACCTGCTTCCCTGTACTGGCCGAAGACCAAGTCCCTTGGGTCAAGAGCTGAATCTTCACCTGCTTCCCTGTACTGGCCTTGGGTCAAGAGCTGAATCTTTACCTGCTTCCCTATACTGGCCGAAGACCAAGTTCCTTGGGTCGAGAGCTGAATCTTTACCTGCTTCCCTGTACTGGCCGAAGACCAAGTCCCTTGGGTCGAGAGCTGAATCTTTACCTGCTTCCCTGTACTGGCCGAAGACCAAGTTCCTTGGGTCGAGCTGAATCTTTACCTGCTTCCCTGTTGGCCGAAGACCAAGTCCCTCCTTGGGTCGAGAGCTGAATCTTTACCTGCTTCCCTGTACTGGCCGAAGACCAAGTTCCTTGGGTCGAGAGCTGAATCTTTACCTGCTTCCCTGTAATGGCCGAAGACCAAGTTCCTTGGGTCGAGAGCTTGAATCTTTATCTGCTTCCCTGTACTGGCCGAAGACCAAGTCCCTTGGGTCGAGAGCTTGAATCTTTACCTGCTTCCCTGTACTGGCCGAAGACCAAGTCCCTTGGGTCAAGAGCTGAATCTTTACCCGCTTCCCTGTACTGGCCGAAGACCAAGTCCCTTGGGTCGAGAGCTGAATCTTTACCTGCTTCCCTGTACTGGCCGAAGACCAAGTCCCTTGGGTCGAGAGCTGCAGCGCTGCCGATGTGTGTCCCCTCCTCTCCATAGTTAGTCATGTAGAAGGATATACGACCCTACAACACACACACACACACACGCATCATTAGAGTCCTGTCTAGAGATGTACCACCCTAAAACACACACACATCATTAGAGTCCTGTCTAGAGATGTCACATCATTAGAGTCCTGTCTAGAGATGTACCACCCTAAAACACACACACATCATTAGAGCAGGTAAAGATTCAACTCTAATATATTGTTTTCACTATATATTTTACCTCTTGGGGATGTTATTCGAAAACATAATGTTAACTTTCACTGCTATGCGGATGACACACAGCTGTACATTTCAATGAAACATGGTGAAGCCCCAAAATTGCCCTCGCTAGAAGCCTGTGTTTCAGACATAAGGAAGTGGATGGCTGCAAACTTTCTACTTTTAAACTCAGACAAAACAGAGATGCTTGTTCTAGGTCCCAAGAAACAAAGAGATCTTCTGTTGATTCTGACAATTAATCTTAATGGTTGTACAGTCGTCTCAAATAAAACTGTGAAGGACCTCGGCGTTACTCTGGACCCTGATCTCTCTTTTGAAGAACATATCAAGACCATTTCAAGGACAGCTTTTTTCCATCTACGTAACATTGCAAAAATCAGAAACTTTCTGTCCAAAAATGATGCAGAAAAATGAATCCATGCTTTTGTCACTTCTAGGTTAGACTACTGCAATGCTCTATTTTCCGGCTACCCGGATAAAGCACTAAATAAACTTCAGTTAGTGCTAAATACGGCTGCTAGAATCCTGACTAGAACCAAAAAATTTGATCATATTACTCCAGTGCTAGCCTCCCTACACTGGCTTCCTGTCAAAGCAAGGGCTGATTTCAAGGTTTTACTGCTAACCTATAAAGCATTACATGGGCTTGCTCCTACCTATCTTTCTGATTTGGTCCTGCCGTACATACCTACACGTACGCTACCGTCACAAGACGCAGGCCTCCTAATTGTCCCTAGAATTTCTAAGCAAACAGCTGGAGGCAGGGCTTTCTCCTATAGAGCTCCATTTTTATGGAATGGTCTGCCTACCCATGTCAGAGACGCAAACTTGGTCTCAACCTTTAAGTCTTTACTGAAGACTCATCTCTTCAGTGGGTCATATGATTGAGTGTAGTCTGGTCCAGGAGTGGGAAGGTGAACGGAAAGGCTCTGGAGCAACGAACCGCCCTTGCTGTCTCTGCCTGGCCGGTTCCCCTCTTTCCACTGGGATTTTCTGCCTCTAACCCTATTACAGGGGCTGGGTCACTGGCTTACTGGGGCTCTCTCATGCCGTCCCTGGAAAGGGGTGCGTCACCTGAGTGGGTTGATTCACTGATGTGGTCATCCTGTCTGGGTTGGCGCCCCCCCTTGGGTTGTGCCATGGCGGAGATCCTTGTGGGCTATACTCAGCCTTGTCTCAGGATGGTAAGTTGGTGGTTGAAGATATCCCTCTAGTGGTGTGGGGGCTGTGCTTTGGCAAAGTGGGTGGGGTTATATCCTTCCTGTTTGGCCCTGTCCGGGGGTGTCCTCGGATGGGGCCACAGTGTCTCCTGACCCCTCCTGTCTCAGCCTCCAGTATTTATGCTGCAGTAGTTTATGTGTCGGGGGGCTAGGGTCAGTTTGTTATATCTGGAGTACTTCTCCTGTCCTATTCGGTGTCCTGTGTGAATCTAAGTGTGCGTTCTCTAATTCTCTCCTTCTCTCTTTCTTTCTCTCTCTCGGAGGACCTGAGCCCTAGGACCATGCCCCAGGACTACCTGACATGATGACTCCTTGCTGTCCCCAGTCCACCTGACCGTGCTGCTGCTCCAGTTTCAACTGTTCTGCCTTATTATTATACGACCATGCTGGTCATTTATGAACATTTGAACATCTTGGCCATGTTCTGTTATAATCTCCACCCGGCACAGCCAGAAGAGGACTGGCCACCCCACATAGCCTGGTTCCTCTCTAGGTTTCTTCCTAGGTTTTGGCCTTTCTAGGGAGTTTTTCCTAGCCACCGTGCTTCTACACCTGCATTGCTTGCTGTTTGGGGTTTTAGGCTGGGTTTCTGTACAGCACTTTGAGATATCAGCTGATGTACGAAGGGCTATATAAATACATTTGATTTGATTTGATTTAGAGTCCTGTCTAGAGATGTACCACCCTAAAACACACACATCATTAGAGTCCTGTCTAGAGCTGTACCACCCTAAAACACACACACCATTAGAGTCCTGTCTAGAGATGTCACATCATTAGAGTCCTGTCTAGAGATGTACCACCCTAAAACACACACATCATTAGAGTCCTGTCAAGAGATGTACCACCCTAAAACACACACATCATTAGAGTCCTGTCTAGAGATGTACCACCCTAAAACACACACATCATTAGAGTCCTGTCTAGAGATGTCACATCATTAGAGTCCTGTCTAGAGATGTACCACCCTACAACACACACATCATTAGAGTCCTGTCTAGAGATGTACCACCCTAAAACACACACATCATTAGAGTCCTGTCTAGAGATGTCACATCATTAGAGTCCTCATTAGAGTCCTGTCTAGAGATGTCACATCATTAGAGTCCTGTCTAGAGATGTCACATCATTAGAGTCCTGTCTAGAGATGTACCACCCTACAACACACACATCATTAGAGTCCTGTCTAGAGATGTCACATCATTAGAGTCCTGTCTAGAGATGTACCACCCTACAACACACACATCATTAGAGTCCTGTCTAGAGATGTCACATCATTAGAGTCCTGTCTAGAGATGTCACATCATTAGAGTCCTGTCTAAGAGCCCAGGTCCAAAACACACACCCATTAGAGTCCTGTCTAGGGATGCCATTTGTTAAAAGACCTCATCATTAGAGTCCTGTCAGGTGGTAGCTCTCAGTCACCTGTCTCTGAGACTCATACAGGATACGGTCCATGGTGTTCAGAAGGGTCATCTTCTGGTAGAAGTTCAACACTTGTTCCTTGGAGAGCTGTGGGGGAGGGCCAACACAATCAGCCAATCAGACAGGGAGCGTAGTCATAGAGATAGGGAATCTAATTCTATTGACAAGGTGCTGTATAATACTGTGGTAGTCATAGAGATAGAGGTTCTCTGGGCCCTTGGCAAGGTGCTGTAAACTGTGTACGCCTTGGGTATTATGTTGTATACTGTACTGACACCTGCAGTAATAGCCTACGGTTTACTGACCTGTGTAGTATCAACTAGTTCTGTGGGTCCTCTGAGGGGTTAATGACCTGTGTAGTATCAACTAGTACTATGGGTCCTCTGAGGGGTTAATGACCTGTGTAGTATCAACTAGTTCTATGGGTCCTGTGAGGGGGCCAATGACAATCAGCCAATCAGTATCAACTAGTTCTGTGGGTCCTCTGAGGGGTTAATGACCTGTGGTAGTCAACTAGTACTATGGGTCCTCTGAGGGGTTAATGACCTGTGTAGTATCATACTGTACTGATGGGTCCTCTGAGGGGTTACTGACCTGTGTAGTATCAACTAGTTCTGTGGGTCCTCTGAGGGGTTAATGACCTGTGTAGTATCAACTAGTACTATGGGTCCTCTGAGGGGTTAATGACCTGTGTAGTATCAACTAGTACTATGGGTCCTCTGAGGGGTTACTGACCTGTGTAGTATCAACTAGTACTATGGGTCCTCTGAGGGGTTAATGACCTGTGTAGTATCAACTAGTACTATGGGTCCTCTGAGGGGTTAATGACCTGTGTAGTATCAACTAGTTCTATGGGTCCTCTGAGGGGTTAATGACCTGTGTAGTATCAACTAGTACTATGGGTCCTCTGAGGGGTTAATGACCTGTGTAGTATCAACTAGTTCTGTGGGTCCTCTGAGGGGTTAATGACCTGTGTAGTATCAACTAGTACTATGGGTCCTCTGAGGGGTTAATGACCTGTGTAGTATCAACTAGTACTATGGGTCCTCTGAGGGGTTAATGACCTGTGTAGTATCAACTAGTACTATGGGTCCTCTGAGGGGTTAATGACCTGTGTAGTATCAACTAGTACTATGGGTCCTCTGAGGGGTTAATGACCTGTGTAGTATCAACTAGTACTATGGGTCCTCTGAGGGGTTAATGACCTGTGTAGTATGAACTAGTAGAGTGTGTATTGTTACCTGTGGGTCCTCTGAGGGGTTAATAACCTGTAAAGTATGAACTAGTAGAGTGTGTATTGTTACCTGTGGGTCCTCTGAAGGGTTAATGATTTTCCCGGCCCGGTCCATGACCCTGTAGACGGGGATCCCAGAGATCACGTTAGGTTGGATGAACTCCAGGTGATCAATAAACTCTGCCGATGCTCCTGGGAACTGGGGCTTCTCTTCCGAGGAGTCAAACGGCTGCTGCCTGAGGGCTCCCTGAGAGAGAGGAGAGACAGAGAAAGACAGAAGGAGAGAGAGAGGAGAGACAGACAAAGACAGAAGGAGAGAGAGAGAGAAGAGAGACAGAGAAAGACAGAAGGAGAGAGAGAGAGAAGAGAGACAGAGAAAGACAGAAGGAGAGAGAGAGAGAAGAGAGAGAGAAAGACAGAAGGAGAGAGAGAGAGAGAGAAAGACAGAGAAAGAGAGAAGGAGAGAGAGAGAGAGACAGAGAAAGACAGAAGGAGAGAGAGGAGAGACAGAGAAAGACAGAAGGAGAGAGAGGAGAGACAGAGAAAGACAGAAGGAGAGAGAGGAGAGACAGAGAAAGACAGAAGGAGAGAGAGGGAGAGACAGAGAAAGACAGAAGGAGAGAGAGAGAGAGACAGAGAAAGACAGAAGGAGAGAGAGAGAGAAAGACAGAAGGAGAGAGAGAGAGACAGAGAAGGAGAGAGAGAGAGAGAGAGAGAGAGAGAGAAGGAGAGAGAGAGAGAGAGAGAGAGAGAAAGACAGAAGGAGAGAAGGAGAGAGACAGAGAAGGAGAGAGAGACAGAGAAGGAGAGAGAGAGAGAGAGACAGAGAAAGACAGAAGGAGAGAGAGAGAAAGACAGAGAGAAGGAGAGAGACAGAGAGACAGAAGGAGAGAGAGAGGAGAGACAGAGAAAGACAGAAGGAGAGAGAGAGGAGAGACAGAGAAAGAGGAGAGACAGAGAAAGACAGAAGGAGAGAGAAAACATGTCAGAAACACAAATATAAATTCCCATTGAACAACACCATAATTGAACACAGTAGAAATGACTCCTACCCTGGTCTGACCATATCTGCATCGGGAAACTTTAACGTGGAAGTTAATGCACTCAAAGACAAAACCCGCAGAGCATTGTTTTGCAACAAAAATTTAATTATTCAAAATCAACATCCCAATTAGAATTTGGACCAAAATATATATATTTTTTATTTGACCTTTATTTAACTAGGCAAGTCAGTGAAGAACAAATTCTTATTTTCAATGACAGCCTAGGAACAGTGGGTTAACTGCCTGTTCAGGGGCAGAATGACAGATTTGTACCTTGTCAGCTCGGGGGTTTGAACTTGCAACCTTTTGGTTACTAGTTCAACGCTCTAACCACTAGGCTACCCTGCCGCCCCAGTGTAATTTGACAGTGTAATCCCTCCAATAGCGCTTTACGGAAGTGAGGTTTAGGGGCCAATCAGTAAATTGGACTTTAATATGTGGGACAAGCCTCCAATTGAAGCCCTACTTACAGAGTTATATCAGAAATTCTACAAGTCCAAAGAAATAGGGCAGAATTAGGCCACTTTCCAGCGGTCATGAAAAGATAACAAATTTTTTATGATGATAGTAATGATGATGATGATAGTAATGATGGTAGTAATGATGGTGGTAATGATGATGGTAGTAGTAGTAGTAATGGTGGTGGTAGTAGTAGTAATGGTGGTAGTAGTAGTAATGATGGTAGTAGTAGTAATGGTGGTGGTAGTAGTAGTAATGGTGGTAGTAGTAGTAATGATGGTAGTAGTAGTAATGGTGGTGGTAGTAGTAGTAATGATGGTAGTAGTAGTAATGATGGTAGTAGTAGTAATGGTGGTAGTAGTAGTAATGATGGTAGTAGTAGTAATGATGGTAGTAGTAGTAGTAATGATGGTAGTAGTAGTAATGATGGTAGTAGTAGTAGTAGTGATGGTGATAGTGGTAGTGATGGTAGTGATGGTAGTAGTAGTAATGATGGTAGTAGTAGTAATCATGGTAGTAGTAGTGATGATGGTAGTTGTAACGATGATAGAAATTATGGTAGTAATAATGATAGTAATGATGGTAGTAGTAGTAATGATGATGGTAGTAATGATGATAGTAGTCATGATGGTAGTAGTAGTCATGGTGGTGGTAGTAGTCATGATGATGGTAGTAATGATGATAGTAGTCATGATGGTAGTAGTAGTCATGATGATGGTAGTAGTACTGGTAGTAGTAATGATGATGGTAGTAGTGATGATGGTATTTGTAGTACTGATGTAATGGTCAGGATGACAGTTAGTTACATATAGTTCCATTTTCTATGTTAAGCCTGTTGTATGTATTATATTATATTTCATCTATTGACTGTTACCATATTATTATTATTGTTATTTATTTGTTTGTATTTTTTACTACCATTTTATATTATTCTCCATTATTTTATTACAATCTATATTGTATACATTGTTGCTTTGGCAATATATATATTTAATTTAAAAACCTTTTTTTTTTAAAACTTTATTTAACTAGGCAAGCTAGTTAAGAACAAATTCCTATTTACAATGACGGCCAAACCCCGCCCCGGACAACGCTGGGCCAAATGTTTTGCACCGCCCTACGGAACTCTCAATCAAGGCCTGTTGTGATACAGCCTGGAATCGAACCGGGGTTTGTAGAGATGCCTCTAGCACTGAGATGCTAAGTACCTTAGACCGCTGAGCCACTCGGGAGCCTTGACAAGCATTGATGCCAATAAAGCTTTTTGATTTTCAGAGAGAGGGTTTTACTACATTTGAGTCATTTTGCAGACGTTCGAACGACTTAGAGTGACATACACACACACACACACACACACACACACCAAGCCTGCAGTCTGACGGGTTCCTTAGGAATGGTTTAGTGACGCAGTTAGTAGGCACTGTTTACTGCAGTAATCACAAACCGCAGCTACACACAACAGTCTACCCTGTAGCTTTTTTGTTTTTAATTCTCTGACCTTCCAGCTGGTCCTAGAGGTGATGTGTATGCTTGTGAAGGTTTGAAATCAGACCAGCGCTCTTACATAGCTAGCAAGATTAGACAGGTCAAATAGAAGGCTCTCACTTTCTCTTCTGAAACATTGGTGTATGATCATCATCATCACTCAGAAAGTATTGATAGTTACGCAGAAGTTCGACTTTGCGTCGATCACAAATGACGTCTGCAG
This sequence comes from Oncorhynchus tshawytscha, assembly GCF_018296145.1. Classification (NCBI taxonomy): domain Eukaryota; kingdom Metazoa; phylum Chordata; class Actinopteri; order Salmoniformes; family Salmonidae; genus Oncorhynchus; species Oncorhynchus tshawytscha. The sequence continues at coordinate 58,618,696 of NC_056442.1, read as the reverse complement.
TTCTCCACTCCCCACAATCGACCAATCAGGATGCAGGAAAATGAAGCGTCACTATTTAGCAGTGATCAACTAATATCAAAGTAACTAATATCAAAATGAAAGCAACACACAATAGGGTTTCCAGACTAGCAAATTAATGACACATTAGCATGTTAGCTAACTATTTGTTCCAGTGGGTGCTAAACAAACGTGTTACCAAGTTGGCTAGCTTACTTGCTAGTTATATGTAGAGTAATGAAAACATGCAAAACAAGAATGTTATTTAACATTTAAATCATTTGGATGGATGTGCACTGAATATATCCAACTAATTCATGTGCGCTAAATGACGTTGAGCTCGCTAGCCACAACTAGCCATAACGTTAGCTAACTTGTGCAATGTCAAGCAACAATTCCTCACATCAACTAATGGGTTAGCTATAAAAAAAAAATATATATATATATATCTTATTAACTCACATTGACTCTGAACGCCCTCTGCTGAATGAGTTTTGCTGCTCTCAATCCAGTCGTTTGGCGGATGACATGAGAACAGATCCCATACATGTTCTTAATACTGTTTAGCGTCGCCATCTTCTTCACTGTTTAGCTAGCTACCTCTGCTCGTTGCAAATTACAGTAGCTAACAGCGACTAAATCGATCCCCTGAAGCCTTTGTAGATCTAAAATAATTGTGTTGGTCTCAGCAGCTCCATGAAACCGCTATCTGGGTTTAGGTCTTATTGCTTATTACCTAACCATTTTTGTGAGATCTGCGATACAGACAAAAGAGGGGACTGGGGTAAATGCCGTCATCATTGAGCGTCCAAATGACAACACAAATAAGCTACGTCAAATCCCCGCGACAGTCTTCTAGTTTTCTTTTTACAAGCACGATGGATGTGTGTGCATCTTCGAGTCCTACTTTGAGGGAGTTTGGCTGCGAACAGAATTTACTATCACGACCTGATGGATCGTCGTCCTTCGTCCAAGGTATGTTAGCAGTATATCAGAACAAGATACTGTTGAAAGGAAATGTATCAAACTATTACCGTAGCTGCTCTCACGCTGCCCCCCCCTCCCCTCCCCTCCCCTCCCCTCCTTGACCAACAAGACAGATGTGACCCAACTATACTCATCCGAGCTGTGCTGCGTTACATCGCTTTGTCTCAGATATGGATTATGTTAATGTATGTGTCATTGGGTCTGTCTTTCTGCAGGAGACACCAGTGTATTAGCTGGAGTGTATGGCCCGGCGGAGGTGAAGGTCAGTAAGGAGATCTATGACAGAGCTACCCTGGAGGTGGTGATGCAGCCCAAAGTGGGACTACCAGGTGAGTAAGACATTTTCTTATTTGGGATTAGGTTGGCAGATAGCAACGTTTAAGGGGCATACATCGCCACCTACTGTACAGGAGTGTGAGGCCAGTCACAGCCTACCTACATTAAATGATCTTCATTAGTCCCGTTCCTCTAAGAAAGTGAAATAGATCCCTAGACACCACTTCCCTTTCCTCCCCCCACTACACCCCAACACCGTCCAGCCTCTCTAAAACCCTTTCACACAATCTCTCTTTTTCATTTGTTCTTAACTGACTTGCCTAGTTAAATAAAATACAGTTCACAAAATATCAACGTGGTCTACCATTTCCTCCACTAAACACTCATCACACAGACCTGTCCCTAGACCAGTTAACCCACTGTCAAACCAGTTAACCCACTGTTCCTAGTGTTCCTAGCTAAGAATTTGTTCTTAACTGACTTGCCTCAGTTCCTTCAACTTTTCCTTTACTGACCTGTGTCATAACGTGGCATTCAAACCTGTAGTCAAACTAAAATAAACCCCTCCCCACTTCCTTCCTTTTCCTTTACTGACCGATGCACGCTACTCTCCTTACTACTCTCCTTACTACTAGCATCCCACTGCTGTTAGGCCCGAGATGAAGTGCCTTATTACATTACACCTAAAAGACACACACAATACACTTCCACAGAACACCACAAGATGGCAGTGTCAAACCTCATTTTCATTCTTCCTCAGGTGTCAGAGAGCGAGCCAGAGAACAGTGTGTGAGGGAAACATGCGAGGCGTCTCTTCTCTCCACCCTTCATCCACGCTCCTCCCTCACTCTTGTCCTACAAGTGGTCCATGATGACGGTTCAGTATCCTTTAGTGAAATAACGTGTGTGTGTGTGTGTGTGTGTGTTAGCCTACCAGTCCCATTGCCTTTTCTCTAAGGACTGAGCTTTTCCTCATGTTGCACTAAGACTGCAGTCAGGTGTTTATTCCGCCTGTGAAGTGGGCTTCCGTGCCCCCCCTCAGTCCCCCCTCAGTCCCCCTCAACACACACACAACCTCCTGGGGCACCTTACACTCCCTGAAGTCACACTCATTCAGAGACCCAAAATTAAAACACACAAACAAGCTACGTCAAAGTTCCCGCGACAGTCTTCTAGTTTTTTCTTTGCACGATGGATGTGTGTGGATCTTGGTGTCCTACTTTGAGGGAGTTTGGCTGCGAACAGAATTCATTCAGGGACCGTAGACTTCAGGTCTGTGGAGAAGGTGCAGAGGACGGGACAGTAGATAGCGTCTTATCATTATTATTATGTGTGTCAGTAGTGTTGTTCCTTATCCCTCCCCCTCCCACAGCTGTTGTCCTGCTTTCTGAATTCAGCCTGTATGGCCCTGATGGATGCAGGCCTGCCTATGAGCTGCCTGTTCGCTGGGGTCACCTGTGCCATCGATACAGATGGCCAGGTCATTACCGACCCCAATGCAGCACAGGAGAAGGTAGATGATTGTTCATTATTACCATCATTACTACCATCATTACTACTACTGGACAAGCATTTCGCTACACTCGCATTAACATCTGCTAACCATGTGTATGTGACAAATAAAATTTGATTTGATACTACCATCATTACTACTACTACCATCATTACTGCTACTACCATCATTACTACCACCATCATCACTACAACCATCATTACTACTACCACCATTATTACAACCACCATTACTACCATCATCATTACTACTATCATTACTACTACTACCACCATTACTACTATCATTACTACCATCATCATACTACTACCACCATTACTACCATCATTACTACCATCACTACTACCATCATCACTACTACCATCATCATTACTACCATCATCATTACTACCATATCATTACTACCATCATCATTACTACTACCATCATCATTACTACCATCATCATTACTACCATCATCATTACTACCATATCATTACTACCATCATCATTACTACTACCATCATCATTACTACCATATCATTACTACCATCATCATTACTACTACCACCATCATTACTACAACCACCATCATTACTACAACCACCATTACTACTACCACCATTACTACCACCATTGCTACCATCATTACTACTACTACCATCATTGCTACTACTACCACCATCATTACTACTACCACCATCATTACTACTACCATCATCATTACTACCATCATTACTACCATCACTACTACCATCACTACTACCATCATCATTACTACCATCATTACTACCATCATTATTACTACTACTACCATCATTACTACTACTACCATCATTACTACTACTACCATCATTACTACTACTACCATCATTACTACTACTACCACCATCATTACTACTACCATCATTACTACCATCATCATTACTACTATCACCATTACTACCATAATTAGTACCATCATTACTACCATCATCATTACTACTACCACCATTACTACCATCATCATCATACTACTACCACCATTACTACCACCATTACTACCATCATCATTACTACCATCATCATTACTACCATCATCATTACTACCATCATCACCACAGAATGAAATTTGTTTTTTGCTTTTGACATTACATTCATTTCCTTTTACTCCACATTATAGTAAATAGAAAAGTTTGAAGAGAAAAGCTGTGTGTCACGTACTAGGAACTGCAGCACATTGGGTAAGTAGTCCCTAATTGAGCCTGAACCTACTGGTTTGTGTTTCCTCTCTCAGGAAAGTCGAGCTTTGATGACCTTCGCTATTGACAGTACCGAGCGCAGAGTGATGATGTCATCCACCAGAGGGTCTTTTACAGTTCATGAGGTCAGTAAATATCCACCTCTTAAATCACACATTTCTTTTCAGTGGTGTTTGGAAGAATGGTATAATTTTATTGATCGCCGAAGCACCAGCAGTGTCGTTAACGGCTCTAAACAAACTGACTTTGCATGAAGCCGGCAGGAAGCCGTTAGGAGCGTTGGGCCAGTTGATAATGGTTGACCCTGGCTGTGACCCCACTCTCTGAGGGTGTCTCAGGGAGAAGGGGGATATTAAAAAATAAAAATAAAATGCATTTCCAATTCACACACGCGTTTTAACACTTATACATGTGTGAAATAGAACTATATTCTATAAGCACCCGCTTAATTAATAATAAATTAATTTGCCTATGGTGATGTCACATAGCTTCAATTAAAAAGCTAGCTTTTTCACATAGCTTCTATTTATCAAAATTTAGTCATCTCCTCCCGTGTGAAATACATTCTGTAGTATACTATGCTCTAAATACTGTAGTATTTATATACTATAGTATTCACTGTAATGGTTTTGTGGACTTGACTGTAGTATACTTTAGTATTTACTGTAGATTAAAAAATATATGTATGGACATGACTAGTATACTGTAGTAAAGTTTACTATAGTATACATACGGTAGTATATAGTATATAATTACTTTAGTAAAGTTTACTATAGTATACATACGGTAGTATATACTACAGTATATAATTACTGTAGTAAAGTTTACTATAGTATACATATGGTAGTATATACTATAGTATATAATTACTGTAGTAAAGTTTACTATAGTATACATACGGTAGTATATAGTATATAATTACTGTAGTAAAGTTTACTATAGTATACATAGAGATTATATAACTATAGTATATAATTACTGTAGTAAAGTTTACTATAGTATACATATGGTAGTATATACTATAGTATATAATTACTGTAGTAAAGTTTACTATAGTATACATATGGTAGTATATACTATAGTATATAATTACTGTAGTGTTTTGTAGTATTTACTATTGTGTTTTATCATCTTTGACATAGAAGTGGGGGCTTTCTCCTTGAGGAAGCCTACTGGGCAAATACTAAGAGCAGATTTTCCATAACCAGTAGGTAGGACTGGACCCTGAACGGAAATTCAGAGATTCTGCTCTTTTCTATAACCTGGGGATATGGAAATGGGTGGAGTATATGCTAACTAAATACTGTAGTAAAAACTAGTATATACTAATTACTGTAGTGTTTTTGCAGACAATACTGTTTTTTTTCTACAGGGGGTATAATACTGTATTTAATATTCTACAGTATACTACACATGATTGAGGGATACTACAGAGTGTATTATAATTATTCAGGACACTAGAACACTAGAACATTCAAAAGTAAGCACTACGTTATCAAAGAATAGTATAGTATACTACAAATTCAATAGTCAGAAATACACAATCGAGGGATACTAGTGTATAGTATTCTACAGTATACTACAAAATTGGATAGTAAACACTACACGATCGAGGGATACTACCGTGTGCAGTATAGTATTCTGCAGTTTACTACAGAATACTATAATATCCTTTAGTAAACTAGTATTTTTTATTTATTTTTAATGTGGGCTACACAGTTTTTCAGCAGGTATAAACAGTGCAGTGGAATGCTTACTTTGCGAGCTCCCTCAACAGTACACGACAAATATCAATAGCCAATGAATATTCCCCTGTACGAGACCTCCCCAGTAGTGTGTCCTGTCTTTCTTCCCCACAGCTGCAACAGTGTATAGCTGTCAGTCAGAAAGCATCGGACAAGATTTTCCAGTTCTACAGAGATTCTGTCAGACGAAGATATTCCAAGACACTCTGATTATCCAGGATTCTGCCTATATCTTCCTTTTTTTCAGCTTTGTTGTTGTTTTTTAATTTTACAGACCAAACCATTGTTGTTTTTTAAATAAAAATATTTGGAATTGGTTGGAAAAAAAACTTTTCTTTTTCTTGCGTTTTTAAAGAATTCATATTTCCTTAATGAAACGAACACCACAAAATGAACCAAAATATGAATGATATTGTCAAACATGGAAAGCAAAGCTACAAGTTTAGTCAAGTGTCTTTTATTTACGTTGGTAGTCTTTTTCTATGTACATTTCATCATAACACAAAGGGTTGTGAACGGCAACAGTACAGGTACACCTGATCAGCTCACGCTCGTTCACCTGACACCTGACCTCTGACTAGACTGAATGATCAACACATGGGGTGAATCTCAAAAGTACTTTGTTGTTTTCTCTGTCTAACCCCGGCCAGTGTTGACAGACCTCCTCAGTAGTGTGTCGACAGACTTCCCCAGTAGTGTGACAGACCTCCCCAGTAGTGTGTCGACAGACCTCGTCAGAATTGTCGTCAGACCTCGTCAGTAGCGCGTCGACAGACCTCATCAGTATTGTCGACAGACCTCGTCAGTAGCGCGTCGACAGACCTCGTCAGTAGCGCGTCGACAGACCTCGTCAGTAGCGCGTCGACAGACCTCGTCAGTAGCGCGTCGACAGACCTCGTCAGTAGCGCGTCGACAGACCTCCTCAGTAGTATGTCACCAGTCACATTTAGTTATGGTTTCTAAAGCGTTTTTTTTCTTCTCATTTATTATTCCAGTGTTTTTCATGAAACACTGATTCTCTGGAAAAAAAAACATTCCTTTCATTCGAAAGAAACAACCGGTGACCCACTTGATCTCTAAAACCTAGATATGTAATTAGAAAATGTCAGTGTGTTTAGTCTGTCTTTATGGCACACTGAGCTCCTGAAGAACTGAGCACTGAAGTGGCTAGACATCTTGTCATTGTTAGGATCATTCCAGACAGAGAAGGGCCATTGAAGCACCTAACAAGGGAAACATGTCAAAGTGCTAATTCACCATGCAGGTTGACTTTTCAAGGTTGACTCCGCAAAATGACGTAGTCACGATCAGCAGTTGAACAAAAAAATTGCAAAGCTCCAATTCGCTCTAAACACTTGTCAGACAGAATCTGTTCAATGGTTTGCTTCATACATTATAACAACGTGTTAGCCACGGGACCAAAACGTCCTGAGAAGTTGAGACTCGCACTTCAAGGTTCTTAGTTGTTGTGGAAATTGGACTCGTTGTTTACTTTCTGCATCTACGTCATATCGCTGAGTCTACCTGTTTAAGTGTAGAAGGAAAGGATGCGTGCTTGGCATTGAGTTAGTTAGTATACAAGAAGGCTGTGCCCAGTCACTCCCGTCTCACTGTGTAGATTAGATTGTCCACGGAGAACATACCAGGCTGCTGTGACATCGTGTTGTGGTTTGTAACAAACTGTATGTACCCTTCAGCTTTCTGTAGGGACAAATAGTGACATCGGCTGAATATGGCCGTCATAGAAGAATTGCTTCATGTTATGATGGTTGTTTAAACATTCCCATCCTGTCTAGCAGAGAGAGAGAGTCTCGTAGGTGCATGGCAATCCCCCAAAGTGGCTGCATACGGAGGAGAGAATAGCCGGTCTATATTTGGGGAGCGGGGAGAGGACGGTGTCCTGCTGGAGTAGCTTCTCTTAATGGAATGAGTCATCGCTGCCACGCAGGCAGCAGGGTCTAGCCCTTTCTTACCCTCTCTGCACCCCTCTCACCCTCTACACCCCTCTCACCCTCTCTACACCCCTCTCACCCTCTACACCCCTCTCTCCCTCTCTACACCCCTCTCACCCTCTACACCCCTCTCACCCTCTACACCCCTCTCTCAATCTACACCCCTCTCACCCTCTACACCCCTCTCACCCTCTACACCCCTCTCTCCCTCTCTACACCCCTCTCTCAATCTACACCCAGTCAGTCAGGACCTATCCTGCTCCTGTCTTGTCCCCTACAGTCAGTCAGGACCATTAGAATTCCTACTACCTCCCCTTCATGTTCACGGCCTTCACACAGACCCGTCATCCCTGTCGGGTCACTCCCAGGCCATCACAGGACTCCATCATCCCTGTCGGGTCACTCCCAGGCCATCACAGGACTCCGTCATCCCTGTCGGGTCACTCCCAGGCCATCACAGGACTCCGTCATCCCTGTCGGGTCACTCCCAGGCCATCACAGGACTCAGTCATCCCTGTCGGGTCACTCCCAGGCAGGCCATCACAGGACTCCGTCATCCCTGTCGGGTCACTCCCAGGCCATCACAGGACTCCGTCATCCCTGTCGGGTCACTCCCAGGCCATCACAGGACTCCGTCATCCCTGTCGGGTCACTCCCAGGCCATCACAGGACTCAGTCATTCCTGTCGGGTCACTCCCAGGCCATCACAGGACTCAGTCATCCCTGTCGGGTCACTCCCAGGCCATCACAGGACTCAGTCATCCCTGTCGGGTCACTCCCAGGCCATCACAGGACTCCGTCATCCCTGTCGGGTCACTCCCAGGCCATCACAGGACTCCGTCATCCCTGTCGGGTCACTCCCAGGCCATCACAGGACTCAGTCATCCCTGTCGGGTCACTCCCAGGCCATCACAGGACTCAGTCATCCCTGTCGGGTCACTCCCAGGCCATCACAGGACTCAGTCATCCCTGTCGGGTCACTCCCAGGCCATCACAGGACTCAGTCATCCCTGTCGGGTCACTCCCAGGCCATCACAGGACTCAGTCATCCCTGTCGGGTAACTCCCAGGCCATCACAGGACTCAGTCATCCCTGTCGGGTCACTCCCAGGCCATCACAGGACTCCGTCATCCCTGTCGGGTCACTCCCAGGCCATCACAGGACTCCGTCATCCCTGTCGGGTCACTCCCAGGCCATCACAGGACTCAGTCATCCCTGTCGGGTCACTCCCAGGCCATCACAGGACTCAGTCATCCCTGTCGGGTCACTCCCAGGCCATCACAGGACTCAGTCATCCCTGTCGGGTCACTCCCAGGCCATCACAGGACTCCGTCATCCCTGTCGGGTCACTCCCAGGCCATCACAGGACTCCGTCATCCCTGTCGGGGTCACTCCCAGGCCGTCCCACTCAAGAGGACCACAGAAGAGGTCCATTGACAGTCTAGTCTAGAGTATATCCCCATGTCCTTGTAATGTCTCGTGAACAGACAGTGTATTGTACCTTTCTGTGATGAATATCCTTTACATCATGTGATGGTTCCTCAGTCATCATGTCGATGATTGCTCCTTCATGCTAAGGTCAGAGGGTGACTGATCTTCAACATAAATCCAGGTGGGGGGTGTTCAGTATATACAGTACCAGTCAACAGTTTGGACACACCTACTCATTCCAGGATTTTTACCTTTTATTTTTTTCTATTTTCTACATTGTAGAATTATAGTGAAGACGTCAACTATGGAATCATGTCGTAACCAAAGGAGTGTTAATATAATATATTTTATATTTGAGATTCTTCAAAGTAGCCATCCTTTGCCTTGATGACAGCTCTGCATACTCTTGGCTTTCTCTCAACCAGCTTCATGAGGTAGTCACCTGGAATGTATTTCAATTAACAGGTGTGCCTTGTTAAAAGTTCATTTGTGCAATTTCATTCCTTAATGCATTTGAGCCAATCTGTTGTGACAAGGTAGGGGTGGTGTACAGAAGATCTCCATGTTTGGTTAAAGACCAAGTCCATAACTATGGCAAGAACAGAGAAAGGTCAAACAGTCAATCGTTACTTTAAGACATGAAGGTCAGTCAATCTGGAAAAGTTCAAGAACTTTGAACGTCTCTTCAAGTGCAGTCACAAAAAACGTCAAGCGCTATGATGAAACTGGTTCTCATGAGGACCGACACAGGAAAGGAAGACCCAGAGTTACCTCTTCTACAGAGGATAAGTTCATTAGCGTTAACTGTCTCTCAGGAGGACCGACACAGGAAAGGAAGACCCAGAGTTACCTCTTCTACAGAGGATAAGTTCATTAGCGTTAACTGTCTCTCAGGAGGACCGACACAGGAAAGGAAGACCCAGAGTTACCTCTTCTGCAGAGGATAAGTTCATTAGAGTTAACTGTCTCTCAGGAGGACCGACACAGGAAAGGAAGACCCAGAGGTACCTCTGCTGCAGAGGATAAGTTCACTAGAGTTACCAGCCTCAGATTGCAGCCCAAATAAATGCTAGTAACAGACAAATCTCAACATCAACTGTTCAGAGGAGACTGTGTAAATCAGGCCTTCATGGTCAAATTGCTGCAAAGAAACCACTACTAAAGGACACCAATAAGAAGAAGAGACTTGCTTGGGCCAAGAAACACGAGCAATGGACATTAGACCGGTGTAAATCTGTCCTTAAGTCTGATGAGTCCAAATTTGATATTTTTGGTTCCAACCCCTGTGTCTTTGTGAGAAGCAGAGTAGGTGAATGGGTGATCTCTGCATGTGTGGTTCCTACCATGAAGCATGGAGGAGGAGGTGTGGGGGTGCTTTGCTAGTGACACAGTCTGATTTATTTTGAATTCAAGGCACACTTAACCAGCATGGCTTCCACAGCATTCTGCAGCGATATGCCATCCCATCTGGTTTGGGCTTAGTGGGACTATCATTTGTTTTTCAACAAGACAATGACCCAACACACCTCCAGGCTGTATAAAGGCTATTTGACCAAGAAGGAGAGTGATGGAGTGCTGCATCAGATGACCTGGCCTCCACAATCACCCAACCTCAACCCAATTGAGATGGTTTGGGATGAGTTGGACCGGAGAGTGAAGGAAAAGCAGCCAACAAGTGCTCAGCATATGTGGGAACTCCTTCAAGACTGTTGGAAAAGCATTCCAGGTGAAGCTGGTTGAGAGAATGCCAAGAATGTGCAAAGCTGTCATCAAGGCAAAGGGTGAATACTTTGAATAATCTCAAATAAATTTGGATTTGTTTAACACTTTTTTGGTTACTACATGATTCCATATGTGTTATTTCATAGTTTTGATGTCTTCACTATTATTCTACAATGTAGAAAATAGTAAAAAATAAGGAAAACCCCTTGAATGAGAAGGTGTCCAACATTTTGACTGTATATTTATATTATATTAAACATATTATTTTGATTAATTTATTCATACTATTTCATCCTTCCACAAGATATAGTCCCGATACAAATCTATGGTTGCTCCCTAAGCCGGCTGGTCGTTCATTCTATCGGTTCGGTTGCCGAGACGCAACCCAGTCAGTCTTTTTGTTCTGTATCAATGGACACGACCCAGTCGTTCAGTCTTTTTGTTCTGTATCAATGGACACGACCCAGTCGTTCAGTCTTTTTGTTCTGTATCAATGGACACGACCCAGTCGTTCAGTCTTTTTGTTCTGTATCAATGGACACGACCCAGTCGTTCAGTCTTTTTGTTCTGTATCAATGGACACGACCCAGTTGTTTGTTATAAATGTTCCATTGCCAGAATGGCTGGTAATGTTCTTATCCCTTGCTTACTTGTTGCTTGCTAACTAGCCAACTACGACGAACTTACAGTCACGTCAAACTGGGTCGTGTCCAAGTGCAGCCAGAATAACAACAAAGTAGCTTTTTACCTGGTGTAGAAAATGTGCTCACTCTTCAGGACACTGTTGTTCAGAGGAGCTAGCCAACAACACAGCCAACAACACAGCCAACAACACAGCCAACAACACAGCCAACAACACAGCTAACACAATCACTTCAAACTGAAGATGGAAAGACTAAACTTGCTGCACTCTGTTTCATTTGAACATTTTTTCAATTTACAATTTTTTTGTATATATCCATAAAAATGATACCAGCTGGTTCCGGCTGCCTGCCTCTGTCTCGTCCCAACACATTATCATGAGACAGCTGGCGATCTAATTAACATTTTGAAACAATGTAAATGTCGGCGAGACAGACAGCTTATACAAATCTCCACTGTTAAAAACTACAGTTGAAGTCGGAAGTTTACATACACTTAGGTTGGAGTCATTAAAACTCGTTTTTCAACCACTCCACACATTTCTTGATAACAAACTATAGTTTTGGCGAGTCGTTTAGGACATCTACTAGTCCAACAATTGTTTATCGACAGATTATGTCACTTATAATTCACAAATTTATTGTTAACAAACTATAGTTTTGGCAAGTTGGTTGTCCATGACACAAGTAATTTTTCCAACAATTGTTTACAGACAGATTATTTCACTTACAGCTCAATGTATCATAATTCCAGTGGGTCAGAAGTTTACATGCACTAAGTTGACTGTGGCTTTAAACCGCTTGGAAAATTCCAGAAAATTATATCATGGCTTTAGAAGCTTCTGATAGGCTAATTGACATCATTTGAGTCAATTGGAGGTGTACTTGTGGATGTATTTCAAGGCCTACCTTCAAACTCAGTGCCTCTTTGCTTGACATCACGGGAAAATCAAAAGGAATCAGCCAAGACCTCAGAAAATAAATTGTAGACCTCCACAAGTTCATCCTTGGGACCAATTTCCAAACGCCTGAAGGTACCACGTTCATCTGTACAAACAATATTACGCAAGTATAAACACCATGGGACCACGCAGCCTCCATACCTCTCATGAAGGAGACGCGTTCTGTCTCCTAGAGATGAACGTACTTTGGTGCGAAAAGTGCAATTCAATCCCAGAACAACAGCAAAGGACCTTGTGAAGATGCTGGAGGAAACAGGTACAAAAGTATCTATATCCACAGTAAAACGACAAAAAAAAAAAAAGCCAGACTACGGTTTGCAACTGCACATGGGGACAAATACCATATTTTTTGGAGAAATGTCCTCTGGTCTGATGAAACAAAAATAGAACTGTTTGGCCATAATGGCCATCGTTATGTTTGGAAGAAAAAGGGGGAGGCTTGCAAGCCGAAGAACACCATCCCAACCGTGAAGCACAGGGGTGGCAGCATCATGTTGTGGGGGTGCTTTGCTGCAGAAGGGACTGGTGCACTTCACAAAATAGATGGCATCATGAGGCAGGAAAATGATGTGGATATTGAAGCAACGTCTCAAGACATCAGTTAAAGCTTGGTCGCAAATGGGTCTTCCAAATGGACAATGACCTCAAGCATACTTCCAAAGTTGTGGCAAAATGGCTTAAGGACAACAAAGTCAAGGTATTGGAGTTGCCATTGCAAAGCCCTGACCTCAATCCTATAGAACATTTGTGGGCAGAACTGAAAAAGCATGTGCGAGCAAGGAGGCCAACAAACCTGACTCTGTTACACCAGCTCTGTCAGGAGGAATGGGACAAAATTCACCCAACGTATTGTGGGAAGCTTGTGGAAGGCTACCCGAAAAGTTTGACCCAAGTTAAACAATTTAAAGGCAATGCTACCAAATACTAATTGAGTGTATGTAAACTTCTGACCCACTGGGAATGTGATGAAAGAAATAAAAGCTGAAATAAAGAATTCTCTCTACTATTATTCTGACATTTCACGTTCTTAAAATAAAGTGGTGACCCTAACTGACCTGAGACAGGGAATTTTTACTAGGATTAAATGTCAGGAATTGTGAAAACACTGAGTTTAAATGCATTTTATATATGAGATCAAGTTTATAAATTGCCTGGCTGGGCTGCTGAGACAGTGAATTGCGCAGTCAGATGGAACAGAGTAAATAGACATTTTAATATCAAAGATTTAGCCGGTGGTAACTTGTGGAATAAACACCGGCTGGATTGCGCTTTTAACCAATCAGCGTCAAGGATTTGAGCCACTCTTGTATAAAAGTATGTATATACTGTGTGTGTGGGTGTTTGTACTTATGTGTATATACTGTGTGTGTTCTATTTGTTTGTGTGTGTGTATACTATTTGTGTGTGTGTGTGTATACTATTTGTGTGTGTGTGTGTATACTATTTGTGTGTGTATATTCTGTGTGTATACTGTGTGTGTGTGTATATATTGTGTGTATATACTGTGTGTATACTATTTGTGTGTGTGTGTGTATATACTGTGTGTATACTATTTGTGTGTGTGTGTGTGTGTATACTGTGTGTGTGTGTGTGTATATACTGTGTGTATACTATTTGTGTGTGTGTGTGTGTATATTCTGTGTGTATACTGTGTGTGTGTGTCTCCAGCCAGGGATTACGGTGGGTTCCCAGACAGATAGGAGATGAGAGCAGCGATAGCACAGATGTACGTGATGATCCCAAACACCATGGAGAGGACAGAGAGCCACAGGGCTTGGCGGGACGCTGTGCTCGCTCCCTGGATGTCCCCCTGAGCCGATGCCTTGTTGGTCTGAAAACACAGAGAGAAGAGTGGGACAGAGAACAGAGAGATGGTCAGAATAGAAAAGAGAAAAACATGTACAGTATCCCTGTCTGTCTGTCCTTTTACTGTCCACTTTCTCTGTCCTCTTGCTCTCCCTCCTTCTGTCTGTCTGTCTGTCTCTCTCCTCTCTGTCTCTCTCTCCCTCTCTGTCTCTCTCTCCCTCTGTCTGTCTGTCTGTCTGTCTGTCTCCTCTGTCTGTCTGTCTCTCTCTCCCTCTGTCTGTCTGTCTGTCTCAATTCAATTCAAGGGCTTTATTGGCATGGGAAACGTGTTAACATTGCCAAAGCAAGTGAGGTAGATAATATATAAAGTGAATGTATAAAGTGAAATAAACAATAAAAATGAACAGTAAACATTACACATACAGAAGTTTCAAAACAATAAAGACATTACAAATGTCATATTATATATATATATACAGTGTTTTAACAATGTACAAATGGTTAAAGGACACAAGATAAAATAAATAAGCATAAATATGGGTTGTATTTACAATGGTGTTTGTTCTTCACTGGTTGCCCTTTTCTCGTGGCAACAGGTCACAAATCTTGCTGCTGTGATGGCACACTGTGGAATTTCACCCAGTAGATATGGGAGTTTATCAAAATTGGATTTGTTGTCGAATTCTTTGTGGATCTGTGTAATCTGAGGGAAATATGTCTCTCTAATATGGTCATACATTGGGCAGGAGGTTAGGAAGTGCAGCTCAGTTTCCACCTCATTTTGTGGGCAGTGAGCACATAGCCTGTCTTCTCTTGAGAGCCATGTCTGCCTACGGCGGCCTTTCTCAATAGCAAGGCTATGCTCACTGAGGCTGTACATAGGCAAAGCTTTCTTTAATTTTGGGTCAGTCACAGTGGTCTGGTATTCTGCCGCTGTGTGCTCTCTGTTTAGGGTCAAATAGCATTCTAGTTTGCTCAGTTTTTTTATTAATTCTTTCCAATGTGTCAAGTAATGTGTCTCTGTCTGTCTGTCTCTCTGTCTGTCTGTCTCTCTGTCTCTCTGTCCTCTTTCCCTGCCTCCAGTCTTTCAATTTTCAATCATACTGTTATACAATTACAAAATGTAAAAATGTATAATATTTGGTCATTTATTTTGTCCTATCCTGTAATGAACCAACATAAGCTGACACTGATAACAGGACGGAGGATGACTGTTCGCTGAATTCATCTCTTTTCTCTGACACTCCCACTGCTTATCGCTCATTCATCACATTCTGTTTCTTCTCTTCCCCTTCCCCTCCTCCTCCATCCAGAGCCCCCCCTCCTCCTCCTCCCCCATCCCTCCATCCAGAGCCCCTCCTCATCCCCATCCAGAGCCCCCTCCTCCTCCTCCCCCATCCCTCCATCCAGAGCCTCCTCCTCCTCCATCCAGAGCCCCCCGTCCTCCTCCCCCCCATCCAGAGCCCCCTCCTCCTCCCCCATCCCTCCATCCAGAGCCTCCTCCTCCTCCATCCAGAGCCCCCCGTCCTCCTCCTCCCCCATCCCTCTTTCCAGAGCCCCGCCTCCTCCTCCTCTCTCATCCCTCCATCCAGAGCCTCCTCCTCCTCCATCCAGAGCCCCCCGTCCTCCTCCCCCCCATCCAGAGCCCCCCTCCTCCTCCCCATCCCTCCATCCAGAGCCTCCTCCTCCTCCATCCAGAGCCCCCCGTCCTCCTCCTCCCCCATCCCTCTTTCCAGAGCCCCGCCTCCTCCTCCTCTCTCATCCCTCCATCCAGAGCCCACCTCCTTCTCCTCCCTCATCCCTCCATCCAGAGCCCCCCTCCTCCTCCTCCCTCATCCCCCATCCAGAGCCCCCTGCTCCTCCTCCCCATCCCCCATCCCTCCATCCAGAGCCCCCCCTCCTCCTCATCCCTCCATCCAGAAACTCCCCTCCTCCCTCATTCCCCATCCAGAGCCTCCTCCTCCTCCATCCAGAGCCCCCCGTCCTCCTCCTCCCCCATCCAGAGCCCCCCTCCTCCTCCCCCATCCCTCCATCCAGAGCCCCCGTCCTCCTCCTCCTCCCCATCCCTCTTTCCAGAGCCCCCCTCCTCCTCCTCCTCTCTCATCCCTCCATCCAGAGCCTCCTCCTCCTCCATCCAGAGCCCCCCGTCCTCCTCCCCCCCATCCAGAGCCCCCCCTCCTCCTCCCCCTCCCTCCATCCAGAGCCTCCTCCCTCCCTCCCCCCCATCCAGAGCCCCCCCTCCTCCCTCCCCTCCTCCCCATCCAGAGACCCCCCTCCTCCTCCCTCCTCCCCATCCAGAGCCCCCCTCCTCCTCCTCCCTCCTCCCCCCCATCCAGAGCCCCCTCCTCCTCCTCCCCCCCATCCAGAGCCCTTCCCCCCTCCTCCCCCATCCTCCTCCTCCCTCCTCCCCATCCAGAGTCCTTCCCCCTCCTCCTCCTCCTCCCCCATCCAGAGCCCCCTCCTCCTCCCTCCTCCCCCCCCCCATCCAGAGCCCTTCCCCCCTCCTCCTCCCTCCTCCCCATCCAGAGCCCCCTCCTCCTCCTCCCTCATCCCCCATCCAGAGCCCCCTGCTCCTCCTCCCCCATCATCCCCCCCCCATCCCTCCATCCAGAGCCCCCCTCCTCCTCATCCCTCCATCCAGAAACTCCCCTCCTCCCTCATTCCCCATCCAGAGCCCCCTCCTCCCTCATCCCTCCATCCAGATCCCCACCACCTCCCTCATCCCCCTCCCCTTCCTCCCTCACCCCTCCATCCAGAGCCCCCCTCCTCCTCCTCCCTCCCACCCCATCCAGAGCCCACCCTCCATCCCTCCATCCAGAGCCCCCTCCCTCCATCCAGAGCCCCCCTCCCCCTCCTCCCTCCTCCCCATCCAGAGCCCCCCATCCCCCCCTCCTCCCTCCTCCCCATACAGAGCCCCCTCCTCCTCCTCCATCCAGAGCCCTTCCTCCTCCTCCCTCCTCCCCCATCCAGAGCGCCCCCTCCCTCCTCCTCCTCCTCCTTCCTCCCCCATCCAGAGCCCCCTCCTCCTCCTCCCTCCTCCCCCATCCAGAGCCCCCTCCTCCTCCCCCTCCCCTTCCTCCTCCCCATCCAGAGCCCCCCCTCCTCCTCCTCCCTCCCTCCTCCCCCACCCTCCAGAGCCCTTCCCCTCCATCCTCCCCCTCCCTCCTCCCCATCCAGAGCCCCCCCCCTCCTCCCTCCTCCCCATCCCCCCCCCCATCCAGAGCCCTTCCCCCTCCACCTCCCCCCATCATCCCCCCTCCCCTTCCTCCCTCACCCCTCCATCCAGAGCCCCCCTCCTCCTCCTCCCTCCCACCCCATCCAGAGCCCACCCTCCTCCTCCTTGCTCATCCCTCCATCCAGAGCCCCCCTCCTCTTCCTCCCTCATCCCCCATCCAGAGCCCCCTCCCCCTCCTCCCTCCTCCCCATCAGAGCCCCCCTCCTCCTCCATCCAGAGCCCTTCCTCCTCCTCCCTCCTCCCCATCCAGAGCCCCCCCTCCTCCTCCTCCTTCCTCCCCCATCCAGAGCCCTTCCTCTCCTCCTCCAGAGCCCCCCCCTCCTCCTCCCCCCCCATCCAGAGCCCCCCCCCTCCTCCTCCCTCCTCCCCCATCCAGAGCCCCCCTCCTCCTCCTCCCCCCCATCCAGAGCCCTTCCCCTCCTCCTCCTCCCTCCTCCCCCCTCCCCCATCCAGAGCCCCCTCCTCCTCCTCCCTCCTCCCCCATCCAGAGCCCTTCCCCCTCCCCTCCTCCTCCCTCCTCCCCCCCATCCAGAGCCCCCCCCCCTCCTCCTCCTCCCCCCTCCCCCCATCCAGAGCCCCCTCCTCCCTCCTCCCCCCATCCAGAGCCCTTCCCCCCCTCCTCCTCCCTCCTCCCCCATCCAGAGCCCCCTCCCTCCTCCTCCCTCCTCCCCCCCATCCAGAGCCCTTCCCCCTCCTCCTCCCTCCTCCCTCCTCCCCATCCAGAGCCCTTCCCCCTCCTCCTCCCCCTCCCCCTCCCCCCCCATCCAGAGCCCCCTCCCTCCTCCTCCCTCCTCCCCCCATCCAGAGCCCTTCCCCCCCCTCCTCCTCCCCCATCCAGAGCCCCCCTCCTCCCCCCATCCAGAGCCCCCCTCCCCCCCCCATCCAGAGCCCTTCCCCCCTCCTCCCCCATCCAGAGCCCTTCCCCCCTCCAGAGCCTCCTCCCCCATCCAGAGCCCCCCCCCCCCCCCCCTCCCCCATCCAGAGCCCCCTCCTCCCCCATCCAGAGCCCTTCCCCCCCTCCTCCTCCCTCCCCCCATCAGAGCCCCCCTCCTCCCCATCCAGAGCCCTTCCCGGGGTCCTCCATTCCAGGTATGCTCTCAACACTATTGGAAATCCATGTGCTGCTTGTTATGAGTGTAATGAAAGCCTAATGAAGGCCATTGATCGGTGCACTGCCTGAGCCTCGCTGCTGGTTAGCTCTAACACACACACACACACACACACACGTTAATGGTGAATAACACTTCAAAGTTAAAGGCCCAAGCCAAGGTGGGGTGTAACACCCTGCTCATTGGTTAGTTAAAACTGCCTGAACTCAGGGTGACTGGATGGTAATGTCCTCTACTCTGAACACTGTCTCTGGGTGACCTGATGGTAATGTCCTCTACTCTGAACACTGTCTCTGGGTGACTGGATGGTAATGTCCTCTACTCTGTCTGAACATTGTCTCTGGGTGACTGGATGGTAATGTCCTCTACTCTGAACATTGTCTCTGGGTGACTGGATGGTAATGTCCTCTACTCTGAACATTGTCTCTGAGTGACTGGATGGTAATGTCTTCTACTCTGTCTGAACATTGTCTCTGGGTGACTGGATGGTAATGTCCTCTACTCTGAACACTGTCTCTGGGTGACTGGATGGTAATGTCCTCTACTCTGTCTGAACATTGTCTCTGGGTGACTGGATGGTAATGTCCTCTACTCTGAACACTGTCTCTGGGTGACCTGATGGTAATGTCCTCTACTCTGAACATTGTACCTGGGTGATTGGATGGTAATGTCCTCTACTCTGTCTGAACATTGTCTCTGGGTGACTGGATGGTAATGTCCTCTACTCTGAACATTGTCTCTGGGTGACTGGATGGTAATGTCTTCTACTCTGTCTGAACATTGTCTCTGGGTGACTGGATGGTAATGTCTTCTAACACTGTCTGTCTGAACATTGTCTCTGGGTGACTGGATGGTAATGTCTTCTACTCTGTCTGAACACTGTCTCTGGGTGACTGGATGGTAATGTCTCTACTCTGTCTGAACATTGTCTCTGGGTGACTGGATGGTAATGTCTTCTAACACTGTCTGTCTGAACATTGTCTCTGGGTGACTGGATGGTAATGTCCTCTACTCTGAACACTGTCTCTGGGTGACTGGATGGTAATGTCCTCTACTCTGAACATTGTCTCTGGGTGACTGGATGGTAATGTCTTCTACTCTGTCTGAACATTGTCTCTGGGTGACTGGATGGTAATGTCTTCTACTCTGTCTGAACATTGTCTCTGGGTGACTGGATGGTAATGTCCTCTACTCTGAACATTGTCTCTGGGTGACTTGATGGTAATGTCCTCTACTCTGAACACTGTCTCTGAGTGACTGGATGGTAATGTCCTCTACTCTGCTTCAGAATGCAGTATTCGCAGATGTAACAGCCTTTTTCCTAAACTCTGCGTGACACTAGAGGAGAGAGAGAGAGAATGCTCACAGTAAAACACACAGAATGTTCTAGTGTCCTTCAGTGACACGGACTATCTACCTAAATTTTATCAGCATATCGATTGCGCAACCAGGGGTGGAAAGACCCTGGATCATTGTTACTCAAACTTCCGCGACGCATATAAGGCCCTGCCCCGCCCCCCTTTCGGAAAAGCTGACCACGACTCCATTTTGTTGATCCCTGCCTACAGACAGAAACTAAAACAAGAAGCTCCCACGCTGAGGTCTGTCCAACGCTGGTCCGACCAAGCTGACTCCACACTCCAAGACTGCTTCCATCACGTGGACTGGGAGATGTTTCGTATTGCGTCAGACAACAACATTGACGAATACGCTGATACGGTGTGCGAGTTCATTAGAACGTGCGTTGAAGATGTCGTTCCCATAGCAACGATTAAAACATTCCCTAACCAGAAACCTTGGATTGATGGCAGCATTCGTGTGAAACTGAAGGCACGAACCACTGCTTTTAATCAGAGCAAGGTGTCTGGTAACATGACTGAATACAAACAGTGCAGCTATTCCCTCCGCAAGGCTATCAAACAAGCTAAGCGCCAGTACAGAGACAAAGTAGAATCTCAATTCAACGGCTCAGACACAAGAGGCATGTGGCAGGGTCTACAGTCAATCACGGACTACAGGAAGAAACCCAGCCCAGTCACGGACCAGGATGTCTTGCTCCCAGGCAGACTAAATAACTTTTTGCCCGCTTTGAGGACAATACAGTGCCACTGACACGGCCTGCAACGGAAACATGCGGACTCTCCTTCACTGCAGCCGAAGTGAGTAAGACATTTAAACGTGTTAACCCTCGCAAGGCTGCAGGCCCAGACGGCATCCCCAGCCGCGCCCTCAGAGCATGCGCAGACCAGCTGGCCGGTGTGTTTACGGACATATTCAATCAATCCCTATACCAGTCTGCTGTTCCCACATGCTTCAAGAGGGCCACCATTGTTCCTGTTCCCAAGAAAGCTAAGGTAACTGAGCTAAACGACTACCGCCCGTAGCACTCACATCCGTCATCATGAAGTGCTTTGAGAGACTAGTCAAGGACCATATCACCTCCACCCTACCTGACACCCTTGACCCACTCCAATTTGCTTACCGCCCAAATAGGTCCACAGACGATGCAATCTCAACCACACTGCACACTGCCCTAACCCATCTGGACAAGAGGAATACCTATGTGAGAATGCTGTTCATCGACTACAGCTCGGCATTCAACACCATAGTACCCTCCAAGCTCGTCATCAAGCTCGAGACCCTGGGTCTCGACCCCGCCCTGTGCAACTGGGTACTGGACTTCCTGACGGGCCGCCCCCAGGTGGTGAGGGTAGGCAACAACATCTCCTCCCCGCTGATCCTCAACACTGGGGCCCCACAAGGGTGCGTTCTGAGCCCTCTCCTGTACTCCCTGTTCACCCACGACTGCGTGGCCATGCACGCCTCCAACTCAATCATCAAGTTTGTGGACGACACAACAGTGGTAGGCTTGATTACCAACAACAACGAGACGGCCTACAGGGAGGAGGTGAGGGCCCTCGGAGTGTGGTGTCAGGAAAATAACCTCACACTCAACGTCAACAAAACTAAGGAGATGATTGTGGACTTCAGGAAACAGCAGAGGGAACACCCCCATCCACATCGATGGAACAGTAGTGGAGAGGGTAGCAAGTTTTAAGTTCCTCGGCATACACATCACAGACAAACTGAATTGGTCCACTCACACAGACAGCATTGTGAGGAAGGCGCAGCAGCGCCTCTTCAACCTCAGGAGGCTGAAGAAATTCGGCTTGTCACCAAAAGCACTCACAAACTTCTACAGATGCACAATCGAGAGCATCCTGGCGGGCTGTATCACCGCCTGGTATGGCAACTGCACCGCCCTCAACCGTAAGGCTCTCCAGAGGGTAGTGAGGTCTGCACAACGCATCACCGGGGCAAACTACCTGCCCTCCAGGACACCTACACCACCCGATGCTACAGGAAGGCCATAAAGATCATCAAGGACATCAACCACCCGAGCCACTGCCTGTTCACCCCGCTGTCATCCAGAAGGCGAGGTCAGTACAGGTGCATCAAAGCTGGGACCGAGAGACTGAAAAACAGCTTCTATCTCAAGGCCATCAGACTGTTAAACAGCCACCACTAACATTGAGTGGCTACTGCCAACACACTGTCAATGACACTGACTCTACTCCAGCCACTTTAATCATGGGAATTGATGGGAAATGATGTAAATATATCACTAGCCACTTTAAACAATGCTACCTTATATAATGTTACTTACCCTACATTGTTCATCTCATATGCATACGTTGATACTGTACTCTATATCATCGACTGAATCCTTATGTAATACATGTATCACTAGCCACTTTAACTATGCCACTTGGTTTACATACTTATCTCATATGTATATACTGTACTCGATATCATCTACTGTATCTTGCCTATGCTGCTCTGTACCATCACTCATTCATATATCCTTATGTACATATTCTTTATCCCCTTACACTGTGTATAAGACAGTAGTTTTTTTGGAATTGTTAGTTAGATTACTTGCTCGTTATTACTGCATTGTCGGAACTAGAAGCACAAGCATTTCGCTACACTCGCATTAACATCTGCTAACCATGTGTATGTGACAAATAAAATTTGATTTGATTTGATTTTTTAATAACCATCAGGGTTTTTGTGTGGAGAGATTTACGTGAGAGAGTCTGTATCTGTGCCTCAGACAAATCTGATTTTGGCGGATGCCAGGAGAACGCTAACTGCCTGAATGCACAGTGCCAACTGTAAAGTTTGGTGGAGGAGGAATAATGGTCTGGGGCTGTTTTTCATGGTTCGGGCCCCTTAGTTCCAGTGAAGGGAAATCTAAACGCTACAGCATACAAGACATTCTAGACTATTCTGTGCTTCCAACTTTATGCCAACAGGTTGGGGAAGGCCCTTTCCTGTTTCAGCATGACAATGTCCCCCTGGCACAAAGCGAGGTCCATACAGAAATGTTTTGTTGAGATTGGCATGGAAGAACTTGACTGGCCAGCACAGAGCCCTGACCTCAACCACATCGAACACCATTGGGATGTATTGGAACGTCGCCTGCGAGCCAGGCCTAATCACCCTACATCAGTACCCCAATCTCACTAATGCTCTTGTGTCTGAATGGAAACAAGTCCCCTCAGCAATGATCCAACATCTATGCCATTTTTGTCAGTTCAACACTATGAGCAGTTACTGCCTTTTTGCTTGATAGGGCAGTATAGTGGAGTATAATGTACTGTATAATGTACTAACATAGATATACTAGTACACAGTGAAGTTAGTACTGTACCTTCTGAGACAGGTAGAAGGCAGCGATGCCTAGAGGCCAGAAACAACAGAGCATGGAGAAGAAGGCAATACCCAGGTAATCCTGAGGAATCATCAGGGGGAAGTTACTGTCACTGTCCGTATCACTGAAATCTTCATCGCTGGACGAGTCCTGGGGCCACAGGAAGATACACGGAATTATATTATGAAATACAACACAGACACACAGGGGGATATTACAATTCATCTGTAGGGTGGGGATTAGTGTGT
>NC_056442.1:58565135-58592635 GCF_018296145.1 Oncorhynchus tshawytscha | reverse complement strand
ACTGCTTCTTTCCAATGTGT
This sequence comes from Oncorhynchus tshawytscha, assembly GCF_018296145.1. Taxonomy (NCBI): domain Eukaryota; kingdom Metazoa; phylum Chordata; class Actinopteri; order Salmoniformes; family Salmonidae; genus Oncorhynchus; species Oncorhynchus tshawytscha. The sequence goes on along the minus strand of NC_056442.1, from coordinate 58,592,615 downwards.
CAAGTAATTATCTTTTTGTTTTCTCATGATTTTGTTGGGTCTAATTGTGTTTCTATCCTGGGGCTCTGTAGGGTGCGTTTGTGTTTGTGAACAGAGCCCCAGGACCAGCTTGCTTAGGGGACTCTTCTCCAGGTTCAGCTCTCTGTAGGTGATGGCTTTGTTATGGAAGGTTTGGGAATCACTTCCTTTTAGGTGGTTATAGAATTTAACGGCTCTTTTCTGGATTTTGATAATTAGTGGGTATCGGCCTAATTCTGCTCTGCATGCATTATTTGGTGTTTTACGTTGTACACTGAGGAGATTTTTTGCAGGATTCTGCATGCAGAGTCTCAATTTGGTGTTTGTCCCATTTGGTGAATTCTTGGTTGGTGAGCGGACCCCAGACCTCACAACCATAAAGGGCAATGGATTCTATGACTGATTCAAGTATTTTTAGCCAGATCCTAATTGGTGTGTTGAATTTTATGTTCCTTTTGATGGCGTAGAAGGTCCTTCTTGCATTGTCTCTCAGATCGTTCACAGCTTTGTGGAAGTTACCTGTGATGCTGATGTTTAGGCCAAGATATGTATAGTTTTTTGTGTGCTCTAGGGCAACGGTGTCTAGATGGAATTTATATTTGTGGTCCTGGCGACTGGACCTTTTTTGGAACACCATTATTTTGGTCTTACTGAGATTTACTGTCAGGGCCCAGGTCTGTCAGGGTCCAGGTCTGTCAGGGTCCAGGTCTGTCAGGGTCCAGGTCTGTCAGGGTCCAGGTCTGTCAGTGCCCAGGTCTGTCAGGGCCAGGTCTGTCAGGGCCCAGGTCTGTCAGGGCCCAGGTCTGTCAGGGCCCAGGTCTGTCTGGGCCCAGGTCTGTCTGGGCCCAGGTCTGACAGGGCCCAGGTCTGACAGGGCCCAGGTCTGACAGGGCCCAGGTCTGACAGGGCCCAGGTCTGACAGGGCCCAGGTCTGTCAGTGCCCAGGTCTGTCAGGGCCCAGGTCTGTCAGGGCCCAGGTCTGTCAGGGCCCAGGTCTGTCAGGGCCCAGGTCTGTCTGGGCCCAGGTCTGTCTGGGCCCAGGTCTGTCTGGGCCCAGGTCTGACAGGGCCCAGGTCTGACAGGGCCCAGGTCTGTCAGGGCCCAGGTCTGTCAGGGCCCAGGTCTGTCAGGGCCCAGGTCTGTCAGGGCCCAGGTCTGGGAGAAAAACAACTATGGAAAATGAAGCAGCTGTTTTCTTGATAAATCATTTGAGGATAAACAGGTTGTAGAGATGGTGACGTTTTCCTCTGGTCAGGATAGAGCGAGTGAGTCGTCTGACGCATCACAACAAAATAGCGAGAGAAATGGGGTGGAAGGGAGGTATGGGATTGAGAAGGTACGTCGATTTCTGAAATCAACAAAAGGGAAGAAATGTATGCAGGGTTATAATGTAACAGATTTGTTTTCTTCCTGAAAGTGATTTGTTTATTGTATCAGCAAAGGTTTTGATGTAAAAAAAAATAATAACTGGGGGAGGTTTGACAAGCCCTGAAATCGCTAGACTCAAGAAAGTTGTCACGAGACAAACTCCAAAGGAAAGTAAAAGGTTCAGTTGCAGCCTTAACTCTGTAAAGAGATGTTTCCCGTCTCTTCCTGTAAGAGATGTTTCCCGTCTCTTCCTGTAAGAGATGTTTCCCGTCTCTTCCTGTAAGAGATGTTTCCCGTCTCTTCCTGTAAGAGATGTTTCCCGTCTCTTCCTGTAAGAGATGTTTCCCGTCTCTTCCTGTCTCTCTTCCTGTAAGAGATGTTTTCCTTCCTGTCTCTTCCTGTAAGAGATGTTTTCCGTCTCTTCCTGTAAGAGATGTTTTCCGTCTCTTCCTGTAAGAGATGTTTTCCCGTCTCTTCCTGTAAGAGATGTTTTCCGTCTCTTCCTTCCTGTAAGAGATGTTTCCCGTCTCTCCTTCCTGTAAGAGATGTTTTCCGTCTCTTCCTGTAAGAGATGTTTCCCCTATAAAGAGATGTTTTCCTCTCTTCCTGTAAGAGATGTTTCCCGCCTCTTCCTGTAAGAGATGTTTTCCGTCTCTTCCTGTAAGAGATGTTTCCCGTCTCTTCCTGTAAGAGATGTTTCCCGTCTCTTCCTGTAAGAGATGTTTCTGTCTCTTCCTGTAAGAGATGTTTCCCGTCTCTTCCTGTAAGAGATGTTTTCTGTCTCTTCCTATAAAGAGATGTTTTCTGTCTCTTCCTATAAAGAGATGTTTTCTGTCTCTTCCTGTAAAGAGATGTTTTCTGTCTCTTCCTGTAAGAGATGTTTCCCGTCTCTTCCTGTAAGAGATGTTTCCCGTCTCTTCCTGTAAGAGATGTTTTCCGTCTCTTCCTGTAAGAGATGTTTCCCGTCTCTTCCTGTAAGAGATGTTTCCCGTCTCTTCCTGTAAGAGATGTTTCCCGCCTCTTCCTGTAAGAGATGTTTTCTGTCTCTTCCTGTAAGAGATGTTTTCCGTCTCTTCCAGTAAGAGATGTTTTCCGTCTCTTCCTGTAAGAGATGTTTTCTATCTCTTCCTCTGTAGTCTTTCCCCAGCCAGGAGCAGTTTTAAGATTTCTTATTTTGACATAAAAGGAGCGAGGGACGTAACAAAAAAGAAAGAGCCGTAGAGTTAATGAAAGGAAAGGGACAGTGGTGTGTAAAAAAAAAATGAAATGGAAGCTCAAAAAGTGGGAGTGGCCATCCTGTTCTCAAGAGGTTTTTTGCCTTTGTCATATGAGGTTGAAGAGGTGGTAGAGGGGAGGTTATTAAACGTTAGAGTGAGATATGAAGACATCACTATGTGTTTAATACATGTACGTGCCCCAGTAGTGGCAGTCAAGAGGGTGTTTTTTTAGAGAGATTATCAAATACCATTGAGAAATGTAACACTGAGGATGATTTATTTCTTGCTGGGGATTTTAACTGCCCCAGTAGTGGCAGTCGAGAGGGTGATTTTTTAGAGAGATTATCAAATACCATTGAGAAATGTAACACTGAGGATGATTTATTTCTTGCTGGGGATTTTAACTGCCCCAGTAGTGGCAGTCGAGAGGGTGATTTTTTTAGAGAGATTATCAAATACCATTGAGAAATGTAACACTGAGAATGATTTATTTCTTGCTGGGGATTTTAACTGCCCCAGTAGTGGCAGTCGAGAGGGTGATTTTTTAGAGAGATTATCAAATACCATTGAGAAATGTAACACTGAGAATGATTTATTTCTTGCTGGAGATTTTAACTGCACAGTCAGTGATTTAGAAAGATAAACTTCTTGTTAATCTACCCATCGTGTCTGATTTCAAAAAGGCTTTATAGCGAAAGCACAACATATGATTATGTTAGGTCAGAGCCAAGTCACAAAAACACACACAGCCATTTTTCCAGCCAAAGAGAGGAGTCACAAAAAGCAGAAATATAGATAAAATGAATCACTAACCTTTGATGATCTTCATCAGATGACACTCATAGGACATCATGTTACACAATACATGTATGTTTTGTTGGATAAAGTGCATATTTATATCCAAAGATCTCAGTTTACATTGGCGCGTTACGTGCAGTAATGTTTTGCTTCCAAAACATCCGGTGATTTTGCAGAGAGCCACATCAATTTACAGAAATACTCATAATAAACATTGATAAAAGATACAAGTGTTATTCACAGAATTAAAGATAGACTTCTCCTTAATGCAACCGCTGTGTCAGATTTTTTAAAAACTTTACAGAAAAAGCACACCATGCAATAATCTGAGTACGGCGCTCAGAGCCCAATCCAGCCAAAGAAATATCCGCCATGTTGGAGTCAACATTAGTCAGAAATAGCATTATAAATATTCACTTACCATTGATATATATATAATTATATATTATAATTTATTATATATAATATATATAATTCTGACTAATGTTGACTCCACAATATGGCGGATATCTTTATGCGCTGTACTCAGATTATCTGACACAGCGGTTGCATTAAGGAGAAGTTTATCTAAAGTTCCATGTATAATAGTTGTATCTTTTATCAATGTTTATTATGAGTATTTCTGTGAATTGATGTGGCTCTCTGCAAAATCACCGCATGTTTTGGAACTACTGAACATAACACGCCAATGTAAAATCAGATTGTTGGATATAAATATGCACTTTATCGAACATGTATTGTGTAACATGATGTCCTATGAGTGTCATCTGATGAAGATCATCAAAGTTTAGTGATTCATTTGATCTATATTTCTGCTTTTTGTGACTCCTCTCTTTGGCTGGAAAAATGGCTGTGTTTTTCTGTGACTAGGTGCTAACCTAACATAATCGTATGTGGTGCTTTCGCTGTTAAGCCTTTTTGAAATCCAACACTGATGAGAATTTTATCTTTAAAATGGTGTAAAATACTTGTATGCTTGAGGAATTTTAATGATGAGATTGTTGTTGTTTTGAATTTGGCACTTTCACTGGCTGTTGGCGGGGGTTGGACGCTACCATCCCAGAGAGGTTAATGGACATGACACCTTCATGGATGGAGGACGGGTGGCTGAACATTTGGGGGTGAGGTCGGAAAGCTGCAGGAAGGCTCTGTCAGTAGAAGAGGGAATTATGGTTCAAAACCACAAGATGAAGGTACAAGAAGAAGGTACAAGAAGAAGGTACAAGATGAAAACATCCCATTTCCAAGACTAGGGATTACAACCAATATCCCAGAGTTGAACAGAAAGACGTCATTACTGGATTTGAGAGGGTTGGACGAGGTGGGTTTGGACGAGGTGGGTTTGGACGAGGTGGGTTTGGACGAGGTGAATGGGAAGGAGTTATATATGGGGTGTGTGTCAACATTTTGAAAAATAGAATAGACACCCATTGGAGGGTAAAACTAGGCCTTGATGACAAGGTAAAGCCAGCATGTAGACAAGCCACCGGTAGTAAAGGGGACTGGTGTGATATGCAATGGAGGGTGTTCCATGGCATCATTGCAATTATTACTTTTGTATCTCAGATGGTGTAGATGGATGTCCTTTTAATAATATAAGAGAAAACATTTTCACTGTTTTATGTGACAGGATAAAACCTATTTTCGAAAATACCCTTTGTTTACCGTTGTAGGGGAGTTTTTTTTATTTTCAATAACACTAATATTTTGGCATTTCAATATAGTAAGAAAATGTCAAATGTTATTTTGGGACAAGCTAAGATGTCAATTTTTTTCTGAGTAGGAAACATAAAATAGACAGAGGGTTATGGACAGGATGTAAGATGTGTTTATAAAGGATTAGTCAAAGCCAGAGTAAAAGTGGATTTTGAGTCGTTCTCAGATATAGAAGATCTCTCATTGTTTGAGGAGAAGTGGGCTTATGAAGGAGCGGTATGTTTTGTGGAGGAAACAATTTTTGGTTGATGAAATAAGTTGAATGTATATATATATATATATATATATATATATATATATATATATATATATATATATATATATATATATATATATGCTCATTTATGTAATGTTTTTGATTAATTTCTGAAAAGGCACAGTGTGCCATTATTTGTGTTAATAATTAAGTATAAAATAAAGGTTTTATAAAAACTCAATCTCTCTCTGTCTGATGCTCTGTATCTGCCTGTCTCTCTCTCTCTCTGTCTCTCTGTCTCTCTGTATCTGCCTGTCTCTCTCTCTCTGTCTCTCTGTCTCTCTCTCTGTCTCTCTGTCTCTCTCTCTCTCTGTATCTGCCTGTCTCTCTCTCTCTGTCTCTCTCTCTCTGTCTCTCTGTCTCTCTCTCTCTCTGTATCTGCCTGTCTCTCTCTCTCTCTCTCTCTGTATCTGCCTGTCTCTCTGTCTCTCTCTCTCTGTCTCTGTCTCTCTGTCTCTCTCTCTCTCTGTATCTGCCTGTCTCTCTCTCTCTCTCTCTCTGTATCTGCCTGTCTCTCTGTCTCTCTCTCTCTGTATCTGTCTCTCTGTCTCTCTGTCTCTCTCTCTCTCTCTCTCTCTGTCTCTGTCTCTGTCTCTCTCTCTCTCTCTCTGTCTCTGTCTCTCTCTGTCTCTCTGTCTCTCTCTCTCTCTGTCTCTCTGTCTCTGTCTCTCTCTCTCTCTCTGTCTCTGTATCTGCCTGTCTCTCTCTCTCTGTCTCTCTCTCTCTCTCTCTCTGTCTCTCTCTCTCTCTGCCTGTCTCTCTCTCTCTCTGCCTGCCTGCTCTGTCTCTGTCTCTGTCTGTCTCTCTGTCTCTCTGTCTCTGTCTCTCTGTATCTGCCTGTCTCTGTCTGTCTGTCTCTGTCTCTCTGTCTCTCTCTCTGTTCTGTTCTGCCCTCTTTCCCTGTCTGTCTGCCTGCCTGCCTGTCTGTCTGTCTGTCTGTCTGTCTGTCTGTCTGTCTGTCTGTCTGTCTGTCTGTCTGTCTGTCTGTCTGTCTGTCTGTCTGTCTGTCTGTCTGTCTGTCTGTCTGCCTGTCTGTCTACCTCATTTCTATCAGCATGTTAAATGTGCAACCAGAGGAAAATAATCTCTGGACCACCTTTACTCCACACACAGAGACGCATACAAAGCTCTCCCTCGCCCTCCATTTGGTAAATCTGACCAGTCAGTTGGATGGATTATCTTGGCAAAGGAGAAATGCTCACTAACAGGGATGTAAACAAATTTGTTCACAATATTTTAGAGAAACAACATTTCTGCTATCTTTTATTTCTGCTCATGAAACCAACATGTTGTGTTATATTTCTGTAGAGTAATATAGGATATGGCATTTAGAAGATGTACTGTATCCAAAGGTACTTTCATGCATAGGTTATGTATGGGGGGGCCCCAGCAGAAATCGAACCCACGTCCCTTAGCATTGCAAGCACCATGCCCTACTGACCGTGCTACAATGGGATCCTTTCTCACCTCGTAGTCGGGCAGCAGATTGTCTTCGTCCTCTAGGCTGTAGAAGACAGAGTGAATGTCCTGTTCGCTCTCCGCAAACAGTTTCCTCTCCAGCGGTGACTCGGGGTAGATGTCCACAAACGTGGTCTCCAAATAGTCCTTGTTCCCCAGACCCATGGCATCAGGGTGGCCCCAGAGAGGAGCCGGTGGGTACAGGGTCTCCAGAGTGCTGGGGAGGGAGCAAGGATCTAGCAGCTGTTGCTGGGCCTGCTGGTACCCGAGCTCCCCTGGTCCTGGTTCTCCTGCCCCCCCGCAGTAAACCCTCCAGCCCAGTGGGGGCAGTGTCTTATCCTCCTCACACCTCATCAAGACACCGTTGAACAGGTGGTTAGTGGTGCAGGTAGTACCCAGGCCTCGGGGATCTGCCTTGGGGCTCTCCCTTCCTAGCAGAGGGTGATCTAGTTCGTCCAGACTCTCCATCTCTCTTTCTCTCTCTCTGGTCTGTTCTGGTAGATAGCTAACGCAGCCGATGGCCTGGCCGGGAGGGAAGCCACCACATCAACCAATCAATGGTCTGGAAATCGATCTTGCAGATAAAAAGAGAAAGCGTCCCTGAAAAGTGTTGTTTTGGATTTAAGAGAAAAGTGCCGCTGCCTCGCTGGCTTTAGGAGCACACTGGTAATCCATGTTCAATCCAATTAGTTTCAATGGTTCTCTTATTACAGACCTTGTTCTCAAACCGATAGAGAGAAGCACAAATCACCATGGCATCCGTAGTCGGTCCCCAGACCTCTCCTCTGTGTTGGGTTCTGTTGTGTTGGGTTCTGTTGTGTTGGGTTGGGTTGGGTTATGTTGTGTTGTGTTGGGTTCTGTTGTGTTGGGTTCTGTTCTGTTGTTGTGTGTTGGGTTCTGTTGTGTTGGGTTCTGTTGTGTTGTGTTGCGTTCTGTTGTGTTGGGTTCTGTTGTGTTGTGTTGGGTTCTGTTGTGTTGTGTTGGGTTCTGTTGTGTTGTGTTGGGTTCTGTTGGGTTCTGTTCTGTGTTGGGTTCTGTTGCGTTGGGTTCTGGTCTGTTATGTTGGGTTCTGTTCTGTTGTGTTCTGTTGTATTGTGTTCTGTTGTGTTGGGTTCTGTTGTGTTGTGTTCTGTTGGGTTCTCTTGTGTTGGGTTCTGTTGTGTTCTGTTGGGTTGTGTTGGGTTCTGTTGTGTTGTGTTCTGTTGTGTTCTGTTGTGTTGTGTTCTGTTGTGTTGGGTTCTGTTGTGTTGGGTTCTGTTGTGTTGGGTTCTGTTGTGTTGTGTTCTGTTGTGTTGGGTTCTGTTGTGTTGGGTTCTGTTGTGTTCTGTTGTGTTCTGTTGTGTTGGGTTCTGTTGTGTTGTGTTGGGTTCTGTTGTGTTGGGTTATGTTGTGTTTTGTTGGGTTCTGTTGTGTTCTGTTGGGTTCTGTTCTGTTGTGTTGTGTTCTGTTGTGTTGTGTTCTGTTCTGTTCTGTTGTGTTGGGTTCTGTTGTGTTCTGTTGGGTCTGTTGTGTTGTGTTGGGTTCTGTTGTGTTCTGTTGTGTTGGGTTCTGTTCTGTTGTGTTCTGTTGTGTTGGGTTGGGTTCTGTTGAGTTGGGTTCTGTTGTGTTGTGTTGTGTTCTGTTGGGTTCTGTTCTGTTGTGTTGGGTTCTGTTGAGTTCTGGGTTCTGTTGAGTTGGGTTCTGTTGTGTTGTGTTCTGTTGTGTTGTGTTGGGTTGTGTTCTGTTGTGTTGTGTTGGGTTCTGTTCTGTTGGGTTGGGTTCTGTTGTGTTGTGTTCTGTTGTGTTGTGTTGGGTTCTGTTGTGTTGTGTTGTGTTGTATTCTGTTGTGTTGTGTTGGGTTCTGTTCTGTTCTGTTGTGTTGGGTTCTGTTGTGTTGTGTTGGGTTCTGTTGGGTTCTGTTCTGTTGTGTTGGGTTCTGTTGTGTTGGGTTCTGTTGTGTTGGGTTCTGTTGTGTTGGGTTGTATTCTGTTGTGTTGTGTTGGGTTCTGTTGGGTTCTGTTGGGTTCTGTTGTGTTGGGTTCTGTTGTGTTGTGTTGCGTTGTGTTGTGTTGTGTTGGGTTCTGTTCTGTTGGGTTCTTTTGGGTTGTCTCTTTTTCTTTTCACACGTCAGATATGATTTGTTCCAGGGGCCGGTGGATTAAGGCTGGGGCCCTTGTCTCTCCTCTCACATGATGGAGTGTGTATACGGTCATGAACATGCTATTGTTGCTCAGTCTCAAATAACACTCTGAACGCGGACGACCTTGATTACTATAGCGACAGAGGACAAGGGAAATATTGGGACGGGGGTTTTAAAGCCTGAATTCAATTTCCCTATAACTGTCAAACATCAAGACATAATCCTCAAAAAGCATCATCACGGACAATGCTTATACTCATGTTATTTTCTCCCTGTGTAAAAACCTGCTTGAATAAAAACACAAGGACTTGAAGGTCTAGAAATAAGAGGAGAGAGAAAATAGCTATAAAATAAGTATTTTCAGGATGTCATTGTGGGCTTCTCTGTGTTTAGCTGCCTTCGGGTGTATTGTTGCTCCAAATGGAACCAGAGGGACCACAACCAGGCCTCTGCCCTCGTCACCACTGCAGTCAGAACACCCTTGTCTTGTGTTGATGGTTAGAGAGGGTCCAGAACCAGGGCTGTCCTCCTCGGCTGTCCTCCACAGCTGTCCTCCAGGGGCTGTGGTGGTTAGGCCCTGGTCAGCAGGTTCTCATCTGTAGCTCTGCTGCTGTCCTCCACGGCTGTCCCCCAGGGCTGTCCCCCAGGGCTGTCCTCCACGGCTGTCCTCCAGGGGCTGTGGTGGTTAGGCCCTGGTCAGCAGGTTCTCATCTGTAGCTCTGCTGCTGTCCTCCGCCAGGCCAGCCGGGGGGGGAGGTGGTAATGGAGAAATCTGAGGTCCCTGCTATTGATTTATTGGCTGTGTGTTTCGCAGCTTGCTGCTCGGGGCACAGCTACGCGTGTAGGACAGAAGTACTCCTGAGGGACACGTATTTTAAATTCTCCAGCTCCGCTGTGACCAGGATCCCATTCAATAAAGCCACAGAAGGGGAGGAGTCGATCGGTCGGTCAGCCAGCCGGTCGTTTTGGTGGGTAGTCTGTCGTCCTCTGCCGACGAGGTGCAGCTCTGCCAAAGAGGGAACAAGGTCAGACAGTTAGAACATTTTTAGCCTCCTCAGGTTGTCAACACTTCGTCTCTGCAAACTGTGTTACGTCTCTCTGGGAGTCGTAGTGTAATATATTCCGAGTGAATGGTATGGTGGTGCCAAACAGGCTCGTACCCTAGTGTCTAACAGTGTCACAGTCTATTTTTTTGAGGGGGGAGTCAGAGAGATGCCATGATGCTAGGTGGCCAGCTGCTGTCAGTGATAAAGACCAGATGTTTACGGTTTACAAGGATACAGTCTTTTCAACCTAATTTTTTTCAGTTTCCTGGAGACACGGCTCAAGTGTTTTATTTGACCTCGTAAAGTACGTCAGGTTAGTGAAAAGGTAACAACAGCAGCCGCCGAGTAGTGGAACCGACAGCTATCTGCACCCGGAAAATCAGCACCCCCAAGAGCCATTCCAAATAGCCCTCAGGGATCCAGCAGGACAGTCCTCCTGAGTGACGCAGTGGTCTAAGGTACTGTATCGCTAGTGCTAGATGTGGCACTTCAGACCTGGGTTCGATCCCGGGTTGTGTCAGAGCTGGCCGTGAACTGGGAGAACCATGAGGCGGCACACAATTGTCCCAGGGTCGTCTGGGTGAAAGGAGGATTTGGCTGGCTGGGATTTCCTTGTCCCATCGCGCTCTAGCGACTCGTTTTGAAGCCTGCAAGCTGATTTTGGGTCGCCAGCTTGACGGTGTTTCACCGACTCATTGGTGCGGCTGGTTTCCCGGGTTAAGCATGCAGTGTGTCAAGAAGCAGTGCGGCTTGGCACGGTCGTGTTTCGGAGGACACGTGGCTCTCGACCTTCGCCTCTCCCGAGTCCGTAGGGGAGTTGCAGCGATGGGACAAGACTGTAACTACCAATTGGGGAGAAGAGGGGGTACAGCAGGAAGGACAGACCCAAACTACAGTACTCAGTATCTCAAGCTGCTGAATTACTTCACAGACACACATCAGGTCTGCCAGAACTCTGGGCACTGGTGACATGGTTTAGGGGAATAACTCTGGGCCCTGGTGACATGGTTTAGGGGAATAACTCTGGGCACTGGTGACATGGTTTAGGGGAATAACTCTGGGCCCTGGGCACTTTAGGGGAATAACTCTGGGCACTGACATGGTTTAGGGGAATAACTCTGGGCCCTGGTGACATGGTTTAGGGGAATAACTCTGGGCCCTGGTGACATGGTTTAGGGGAGTAACTCTGGGCCCTGGTGACATGGTTTAGGGGAATAACTCTGGGCCCTGGTGACATGGTTTAGGGGAATAACTTTGGGCCCTAGTGACATGGTTTAGGGGAGTAACTCTGGGCCCTGGTGACATGGTTTAGAGGAATAACTCTGGGCCCTGGTGACATGGTTTAGGGAATAACTCTGGGCCCTGGTGACATGGTTTAGGGGAATAACTCTGGGCCCTGGTGACATGGTTTAGGGGAATGACTCTGGGCCCTAGTGACATGGTTTAGGGGAATAAATCTTGGCCCTAGTGACATGGTTTAGGGGAATAACTCTGGGCCTTGGTGACATGGTTTAGGGGAATAACTCTGGGCCCTAGTGACATGGTTTAGGGGAATAACTCTGGGCCCTAGTGACATGGTTTAGGGGAATAACTCTGGGCCCTGGTGACATGGTTTAGGGGAATAACTCCAGGCCCTGGTGACATGGTTTAGGGGAATAATTCCGGGCCCTGGTGACATGGTTTAGGGGAATAACTCTGGGCCCTGGTGACATGGTTTAGGGGAATGACTCTGGGCCCTAGTGACATGGTTTAGGGGAATAAATCTTGGTCCTAGTGACATGGTTCAGGGGAATAATTCTGGGCCTTGGTGACATGGTTTAGGGGAATAACTTTGGGCCCTAGTGACATGGTTTAGGGGAATAACTCTGGCCCTGGTGACATGGTTTAGAGGAATAACTCTGGGCCCTGGTGACATGGTTTAGGGGAATAACTCTGGGCCCTGGTGACATGGTTTAGGGGAATAACTCTGGGCCCTGGTGACATGGTTTAGGGAATAACTCTGGGCCCTACTGACATGGTTTCAATAACTCTGGGCCCTGGTGACATGGTTTCATGGGAATAACTCTGGGCCCTGGTGACATGGTTTAAATAACTCTGGGCCCTTTAAACATGGTTTAGATAATAACTCTGGGCCCTGGTGACATGGTTTATGGGAATAACTCTGGGCCCTGGTGACATCGTTTATCAATAACTCTGGGCCCTGGTGACATGGTTCAGGGCCATAACTCTGCCCTGGTGACATGGTTTCATATGTATAACTCTGGGCCCTGGTGACATGGTTTACTGTATAACTCTGGGCCCTGGTGACATGGTTCAGGGAATAACTCTTCATCCTAGTGACATGGTTCAGGGGAATAACACTGGGCCCTATGACATGGTTTTTTTTGGAATAACTTAGGCCCTGGTGACATGGTTTTACTGCATTGTTGGAACCTAGAAGCACATGGTTTAGGGGAATAACTCTGGGCCCTGGTGACATTGTTTAGAAAACTCTGATTTGAGTGACATTGGTTTGATTTGAATAAATCTTGGTCCTAGTGACATGGTTCAGGGGAATAATTCTGGGCCTTGGTGACATGGTTTAGGGGAATAACTCTGGGCCCTAGTGACATGGTTTAGGGGAATAACTCTGGGCCCTAGTGACATGGTTTAGGGTAATAACTCTGGGCCCTAGTGACATGGTTTAGGGAATAACTCTGGGCCTTGGTGACATGGTTTAGGGGAGTAACTCTGGGCCCTAGTGACATGCTTCAGGGGAATAACTCTGGGCCCTAGTGACATGGTTTAGGGGAATAACTCTGGGCCCTAGTGACATGGTTTAGGGTAATAACTCTGGGCCCTAGCGACATGGTTTAGGGGAATAACTCTGGGCCCTAGTGACATGGTTTAGGGGAATAACTCTGGGGCCTAGTGACATGGTTCAGGGAATAACTCTGGGCCCTGGTGACATGGTTTAGGGGAATAACTCCAGGCCCTGCTGACATGGTTTAGGGGAATAACTCTGGGCCCTGGTGACATGGTTTAGGGGAATAACTCTGGGCCCTGGTGACATTGTTTAGGGGAATGACTCTGGGCCCTAGTGACATGGTTTAGGGAATGAAATCTGGTCCTAGTGACATGGTTTAGGGAATAAATCTTGGCCTTGTGACATGGTTCAGGGGAATAACTCTGGGCCTTGTGACATGGTTTAGGGGAATAACTCTGGGCCCTAGTGACATGGTTTAGGGGAATACCTCTGGGCCCTAGTGACATGGTTTAGGGAATAACTCTGGGCCCTAGTGACATGGTTTAGGGGAATAACTCTGGGCCCTAGTCACATGGTTTAGGGGAATAACTCTGGGCCCTAGTCACATGGTTTAGGGGAATAACTCTGGGCCCTAGTGACATGGTTTAGGGGAATAACTCTGGGCCCTAGTGACATGGTTTAGGGGAATAACTCTGGGCCCTAGTGACATGGTTTAGGGGAATAATTCTGGGCCCTAGTGACATGGTTTAGGGGAATAACTCTGGGCCCTGGTGACATGGTTTAGGGGAATAACTCTGGTTTAGGGGAATAACTCTGGACCCTAGTGACATGGTTTAGGGAATAACTCTGGGCCCTGGTGACATGGTTTAGGGAATAATAATAATGTCTGTGTGTGTGCGTGTGCGTGTAAGGCTCTCGGGAATCTGCTGTCTCATCATCACAACGCCAGGACACACAGTCAGCCGCTTTGCCTGTCACACACACACACACACACACACACACACACACACACACACACACACACACACACACACACACACACACACACACACACCTACCTCAGAGTTTCACAGCCAGGCCGGGCTGACAGACAGAGAACAATGGGATTTGGTCCCAAATGGTACCCTATTCCCTATGTATTACACTCCCTCAGGGCAAGTGCCCTATGTAGGGAATAGTGTGTTGTTTGGGGGCGGCCCCATGTTTACCCCGGGCGTATTCCCTTTTAGGGAGGTGTGGCAGGAGCACGGCTGGAGATGTCACCTCCCTCTAAATCAAATCAAATTGTATTTGTCACATGCTTGGTAAACCACAGATGTAGAATAACAGTGGATGGTTTACTTACGGGCCCTAGAGAGAAATCACAGGAGTAGACTAACAGTGGCTGCTGCCAACACACTGACTCAACTCCAGCCACTTTAATGATGGGAAATGATGTAAAATATATCACTAGCCACTTTAAACAATGCTACCTAATATAATGTTTACATACCCTACATTATTCATCTCATATGTATACGTATATACTGTACTCTATATCATCTACTGCATCTTTATGTAATACATGTATCACTAGCCACTTTAACTATGCCACTTGGTTTACATACTCATCTCATATGTATATACTGCACTCGATACCATCTACTGTATCTTGCCTATGCTGCTCTGTACCATCACTCATTCATATATCTTTATGTACATATTCTTTATCCCCTTACACTTGTGTCTATAAGGTAGTAGTTTTGGAATTGCTAACCATGTGTATGTGACAAATAAAATTTGATTTGATTTGATGATTTGAAGAGTGGAGTGTGTGAGAGAGAAAGAGAATAGAGAAATAATAGAAAAATAAGGAATAAATCCACAACGAGGAACAATAACATGGTTATATACAGGAAGTATACAGGAAGTACCAGGTAATAACATGGTTATATACAGGAAGTACCAGGTAATAACATGGCTATATACAGGAAGTACCAGGTAATAGCATGGCTATATACAGGAAGTACCAGGTAATAACATGGCTATATACAGGGAGTACCAGGTAATAACATGGCAGTATACAGGAAGTACCAGGTAATAACATGGCTATATACAGGAAGTACCAGGTAATAACATGGCTATATACAGGAAGTACCAGGTAATAACATGGTTATATACAGGAAGTATCAGGTAATAACATGGCTATATACAGGAAGTACCAGGTAATAACATGGTTATATACAGGAAGTACCAGGTAATAACATGGTTATATACAGGAAGTACCAGGTAATAACATGGTTATATACAGGGAGTACCAGGTAATAACATGGTTATATACAGGAAGTACCAGGTAATAACATGGTTATATACAGGAAGTACCAGGTAATAACATGGCAGTATACAGGGAGTACCAGGTAATAACATGGCAGTATACAGGAAGTACCAGGTAATAACATGGCTATATACAGGAAGTACCAGGTAATAACATGGATATATACAGGAAGTACCAGGTAATAACATGGCTATATACAGGAAGTACCAGGTAATAACATGGTTATATACAGGAAGTATCAGGTAATAACATGGTTATATACAGGAAGTATCAGGTAATAACATGGCTATATACAGGAAGTACCAGGTAATAACATGGTTATATACAGGAAGTACCAGGTAATAACATGGTTATATACAGGAAGTACCAGGTAATAACATGGTTATATACAGGAAGTACCAGGTAATAACATGGTTATATACAGGGAGTACCAGGTAATAACATGGTTATATACAGGAAGTACCAGGTAATAACATGGTTATATACAGGAAGTACCAGGTAATAACATGGCAGTATACAGGGAGTACCAGGTAATAACATGGCAGTATACAGGAAGTACCAGGTAATAACATGGATATATACAGGAAGTACCAGGTAATAACATGGCTATATACAGGAAGTACCAGGTAATAACATGGTTATATACAGGAAGTATCAGGTAATAACATGGTTATATACAGGAAGTACCAGGTAATTACATGGTTATATACAGGAAGTACCAGGTAATAACATGGCTGTATACAGGGAGTACCAGGTAAATACATGGTTATATACAGGAAGTACCAGGTAATAACATGGTTATATACAGGAAGTACCAGGTAATAACATGGCTATATACAGGAAGGCTATATACAGGAGTACCAGGTACCAGGCAATAACATGGCAGTATACAGGAAGTACCAGGTAATAACATGGCTATATACAGGAAGTACCAGGTAATAAAATGGCTATATACAGGAAGTACCAGGTAATAACATGGTTATATACAGGAAGTATCAGGTAATAACATGGCTATATACAGGAAGTACCAGGTAATAACATGGTTATATACAGGAAGTACCAGGTAATTACATGGTTATATACAGGAAGTACCAGGTAATAACATGGCTGTATACAGGGAGTACCAGGTAAATACATGGTTATAAACAGGAAGTACCAGGTAATAACATGGTTATATACAGGAAGTACCAGGTAATAACATGGCTATATACAGGAAGTACCAGGTAATAACATGGCTATATACAGGAAGTACCAGGTAATAACATGGCTATATACAGGAAGTACCAGGTAATAACATGGTTATATACAGGAAGTACCAGGTAATAGCATGGTTATATACAGGAAGTACCAGGTAATAACATGGCTATATACAGGAAGTACCAGGTAATAGCATGGTTATACACAGGAAGTACCAGGTACTAACATGGTTATATACAGGAAGTACCAGGTAATAACATGGCTATATACAGGAAGTACCAGGTAATAGCATGGTTATATACAGGAAGTACCAGGTACTAACATGGTTATATACAGGGAGTACCAGGTAATAACATGGTTATATACAGGGAGTACCAGGTAATAACATGGTTATATACAGGAAGTACCAGGTACTAACATGGTTATATACAGGAAGTACCAGGTACTAACATGGTTATATACAGGAAGTATACTTTTTTTGTAGATACGTTTGACTGGTAACTGTATTGTCTCTACCTTCTTGCTCTTTGTGTTGTTGCCCAATAATGTTTGTATCGTGTTTTGTGTTGCTGCCATGCTGTGTTGTTGTCTTAGGTCTCTCTTTATGTAGTGTTGTGGTGTCTCTCTTTATGTAGTGTTGTGTTGTCTCTCTTTATGTAGTGTTGTGGTGTCTCTCTTTATGTAGTGTTGTCTCTCTTTATGTAGTGTTGTGGTGTCTCTCTTTATGTAGTGTTGTCTCTCTTTATGTAGTGTTGTCTCTCTTTATGTAGTGTTGTGGTGTCTCTCTTTATGTAGTGTTGTGGTGTCTCTTTATGTTGTGTTGTGTGTTGTCTCTCTTTATGTTGTGTTGTGTTGTCTCTCTTTATGTTGTGTTGTGTTGTCTCTCTTTATGTAGTGTTGTCTCTCTTTATGTAGTGTTGTCTCTCTTTATGTAGTGTTGTCTCTCTTTATGTAGTGTTGTGGTGTCTCTCTTTATGTAGTGTTGTGGTGTCTCTCTTTATGTAGTGTTGTCTCTCTTTATGTAGTGTTGTGTTGTCTCTCTTTATGTAGTGTTGTCTCTCTTTGGATGTAGTGTTGTCTCTCTTTATGTAGTGTTGTGTTGTCTCTCTTTATGTAGTGTTGTCTCTCTTTATGTTGTGTTGTGTTGTCTCTCTTTATGTAGTGTTGTGTTGTCTCTCTTTATGTAGTGTTGTGGTGTCTCTCTTTATGTAGTGTTGTCTTGTCTCTCTTTATGTAGTGTTGTGTTGTCTCTCTTTATGTAGTGTTGTCTCTCTTTATGTAGTGTTGTCTCTCTTTATGTTGTGTTGTCTCTCTTTATGTAGTGTTGTGGTGTCTCTCTTTATGTAGTGTTGTGTTGTCTCTCTTTATGTAGTGTTGTGTTGTCTCTCTTTATGTAGTGTTGTGTTGTCTCTCTTTATGTAGTGTTGGGGTGTCTCTCTTTATGTAGTGTTATGGTGCCTCTCTTTATGTAGTGTTGGGGTGTCTCTGTGGGTAGTGTTGTGTTGTCTCTCTTTATGTAGTGTTGTCTTGTCTCTTTATGTAGTGTTGTCTCTCTTTATGTAGTGTTGTGTTGTCTCTCTTTATGTAGTGTTGTGTTGTCTCTCTTTATGTAGTGTTGTGTTGTCTCTCTTTATGTAGTGTTGTCTCTCTTTATGTAGTGTTGTGTTGTCTCTCTTTATGTA
Organism: Oncorhynchus tshawytscha; assembly: GCF_018296145.1. Classification (NCBI taxonomy): domain Eukaryota; kingdom Metazoa; phylum Chordata; class Actinopteri; order Salmoniformes; family Salmonidae; genus Oncorhynchus; species Oncorhynchus tshawytscha. Next base: position 58,574,680 of record NC_056442.1, on the reverse strand, counting down.
GTGTTGTCTCTATTTATGTAGTGTTGTGTTGTCTCTCTTTATGTAGTGTTGTGTTGTCTCTCTTTATGTAGTGTTGTGTTGTCTCTCTTTATGTAGTGTTGTCTCTCTTTATGTAGTGTTGTCTCTCTTTCAACTGTAGTGTTGTCTCTCTTTATGTAGTGTTGTGGTGTCTCTCTTTATGTAGTGTTGTGTTGTCTCTCTTTATGTAGTGTTGTGGTGTCTCTCTTTATGTAGTGTTGTGGTGTCTCTCTTTATGTAGTGTTGTGTTGTCTCTCTTTATGTAGTGTTGTGGTGTCTCTCTTTATGTAGTGTTGTGGTGTCTCTCTGTATGTAGTGTTGTGGTGTCTCTCTTTATGTAGTGTTGTGGTGTCTCTCTTTATGTAGTGTTGTGTTGTCTCTCTTTATGTAGTGTTGTCTCTCTTTATGTAGTGTTGTCTCTCTTTATGTAGTGTTGTCTCTCTTTATGTAGTGTTGTCTCTCTTTATGTGCCACCGTTTCTACACCTGCTGTTGTTGTCTCTCTTTATGTAGTGTTGTGTTGTCTCTCTTTATGTAGTGTTGTGTTGTCTCTCTTTATGTAGTGTTGTTGTCTCTCTTTAGGTAGTGTTGTGGTGTCTCTTTTATGTAGTGTTGTGTTGTCTCTCTTTATGTAGTGTTGTGTTGTCTCTCTTTATGTAGTGTTGTGTTGTCTCTCTTTATGTAGTGTTGTCTCTCTTTATGTAGTGTTGTGTTGTCTCTCTTTATGTAGTGTTGTCTCTCTTTATGTAGTGTTGTGTTGTCTCTCTTTATGTAGTGTTGTCTCTCTTTATGTAGTGTTGTGTTGTCTCTCTTTATGTAGTGTTGTCTCTATGTAGTGTTGTTTTGTCTCTCTTTATGTAGTGTTGTGTTGTCTCTATGTTGTGTTGTCTCTCTATGTTGTGTTGTCTCTCTTTATGTAGTGTTGTGGTGTCTCTCTTTATGTAGTGTTGTGGTGTCTCTCTTTATGTAGTGTTGTGTTGTCTCTCTTTATGTAGTGTTGTGTCTCTTTATGTAGTGTTGTGGTGTCTCTCTTTATGTAGTGTTGTGTTGTCTCTCTTTATGTGGTGTTGTTTTGTCTCTTATGTTGTGTGGTCTCTCTATGTAGTGTTGTCTCTCTTTATGTAGTGTTATAGTGTCTCTCTTTATGTAGTGTTGTGTTGTCTCTCTTTATGTAGTGTTGTGGTGTCTCTCTTTATGTAGTGTTGTGGTGTCTCTCTTTATGTAGTGTTGTGTTGTCTCTCTTTATGTAGTGTTGTGGTGTCTCTCTTTATGTAGTGTTGTGTTGTCTCTCTTTATGTTGTGTTGTCTCTCTTTATGTAGTGTTGTGGTGTCTCTATGTAGTGTTGTGGTGTCTCTTTATGTAGTGTTGTCTCTCTTTATGTAGTGTTGTGTTGTCTCTTTATGTTGTGTTGTCTCTCTTTATGTAGTGTTGTGTTGTCTATGTAGTGTTGTGTTGTCTCTCTTTATGTAGTGTTGTGGTGTCTCTATGTAGTGTTGTGTTGTCTCTCTTTATGTAGTGTTGTCTCTCTTTATGTAGTGTTGTGTTGTCTCTCTTTATGTAGTGTTGTCTCTCTTTATGTAGTGTTGTGTTGTCTCTCTTTATGTAGTGTTGTCTCTCTTTATGTAGTGTTGTGTTGTCTCTCTTTATGTTGTGTTGTCTCTCTTTATGTAGTGTTGTCTCTCTTTATGTAGTGTTGTCTCTCTTTATGTTGTGTTGTCTCTCTTTATGTTGTGTTGTCTCTCTTTATGTAGTGTTGTGTTGTCTCTCTTTATGTTGTGTTGTCTCTCTTTATGTTGTGTTGTCTCTCTTTATGTTGTGTTGTCTCTCTTTATGTTGTGTTGTCTCTCTTTATGTAGTGTTGTGTTGTCTCTCTTTATGTAGATTTGTGGTGTCTCTCTTTATGTAGTGTTGTGTTGTCTCTCTTTATGTTGTGTTGTGTTGTCTCTCTTTATGTAGTGTTGTGTTGTCTCTCTTTATGTTGTGTTGTCTCTCTTTATGTAGTGTTGTCTCTCTTTATGTAGTGTTGTCTCTCTTTATGTTGTGTTGTCTCTCTTTATGTAGTGTTGTGGTCTCTCTATGTAGTGTTGTGTTGTCTCTCTTTATGTAGTGTTGTCTCTCTTTATGTAGTGTTGTCTCTCTTTATGTAGTGTTGTCTCTCTTTATGTTGTGTTGTCTCTCTTTGTGTAGTGTTGTGTTGTCTCTCTTTATGTTGTGTTGTCTCTCTTTATGTAGTGTTGTCTCTCTTTATGTAGTGTTGTGTTGTCTCTCTTTATGTTGTGTTGTCTCTCTTTATGTAGTGTTGTGTTGTCTATGTAGTGTAGTGGTGTCTCTCTTTATGTAGTGTTGTCTCTCTTTATGTAGTGTTGTGTTGTCTATGTAGTGTTGTGTTGTCTCTCTTTATGTAGTGTTGTCTCTCTTTATGTAGTGTTGTGTTGTCTATGTAGTGTTGTGTTGTCTCTCTTTATGTAGTGTTGTGTTGTCTCTCTTTATGTAGTGTTGTGTTGTCTCTCTTTATGTAGTGTTGTCTCTCTTTATGTAGTGTTGTCTCTCTTTATGTAGTGTAGTGTTGTCTCTATTTATGTAGTGTTGTCTCTCTTTATGTAGTGTAGTGTTGTCTCTCTTTATGTAGTGTTGTGTTGTCTCTCTTTATGTAGTGTTGTCTCTCTTTATGTAGTGTTGTGTTGTCTCTCTTTATGTAGTGTTGTGTTGTCTCTCTTTATGTAGTGTTGTGTTGTCTCTCTTTATGTAGTGTTGTGTTGTCTCTCTTTATGTAGTGTTGTCTCTCTTTATGTAGTGTTGTGTTGTCTCTCTTTATGTAGTGTAGTGTTGTCTCTCTTTATGTAGTGTAGTGTTGTCTCTCTTTATGTAGTGTTGTGTTGTCTCTCTTTATGTAGTGGTGTCTCTCTTTATGTAGTGTTGTCTCTCTTTATGTAGTGTTGTGTTGTCTATGTAGTGTTGTCTCTCTTTATGTAGTGGTGTCTCTCTTTATGTAGTGTTGTCTCTCTTTATGTAGTGGTGTCTCTCTTTATGTAGTGTAGTGTTGTCTCTCTTTATGTAGTGGTGTCTCTCTTTATGTAGTGTAGTGTTGTGTTGTCTCTCTTTATGTAGTGGTGTCTCTCTTTATGTAGTGTTGTCTCTCTTTATGTAGTGTAGTGTTGTGTTGTCTCTCTTTATGTAGTGGTGTCTCTCTTTATGTAGTGTAGTGTTGTGTTGTCTCTCTTTATGTAGTGGTGTCTCTCTTTATGTAGTGGTGTCTCTCTTTATGTAGTGGTGTCTCTCTTTATGTAGTGTAGTGTTGTGTTGTCTCTCTTTATGTAGTGGTGTCTCTCTCTATGTAGTGGTGTCTCTCTCTATGTAGTGTTGTCTATGTAGTGTTGTCTCTTCTGTCCTGATGTGTGTTTTGTCTTATATTTGTATTTTATTTAGTGTTTTTAATCCCCGTCCCAGCAGGAGGCCTTTTGGGAGGCTCTCATTGTAAATAAGAATTTGTTATTGACTGACTTGCCTAGTTAAATGACAGTTACGTTAAATATGAATACCAAGTACACTACTTGACCAAATGTATGTGGACACCTGCTTGTTGAACATCTCATTCCAAAATCATGGGCATTAATATGGAGTTGGTCCCCCCTTTGCTGCTATAACAGCCTCCACTCTTCTGGGAAGGCTTTCCATTAGATGTTGGAACATTGCTGCTATAACAGCCTCCACTCTTCTGGGAAGGCTTTCCATTAGATGTTGGAACATTGCTGCTATAACAGCCTCCACTCTTCTGGGAAGGTTTTCCACTAGATGTTGGAACATTGCTGCTGTAACAGCCTCCACTCTTCTGGGAAGGCTTTCCACTAGATGTTGGAACATTGCTGCTATAACAGCCTCCACTCTTCTGGGAAGGCTTTCCACTAGATGTTGGAACATTGCTGCTATAACAGCCTCCACTCTTCTGGGAAGGCTTTCCACTAGATGTTGGAACATTGCTGTGGGGACAATGTCATTGTCATGCTGAAACAGGAAAGGGCCTTCCCCACACAGTTGCCACAAAGTTGGAAGAACAGAATAGTCTAGAATGTCATTGTATGCTGTAGCGCTTAGATTTCCCTCACTGGAACCAAGGGGCCTGAACCATGAAAAACAGCCCCAGATCATTATTCCTCCTCCACCAAACTTTACAGTTAGCACTGTGCATCCGGGCAGGTAACGTTCTCTTGGCATCAGCCAAACCCAGATTTGTCCGTCGGACTGCCAGATGGTGAAGCGAGATTCATCACTCCAGAGAACGCGTTTCCACTGCTCCAGAGGCCAATGGCTGTGAGCTTTACACCACTGAGGCAGACGCTTGTTAGTAGTGGTTTAGTGGTGCTGAGGGCCACATTCTACTGGTCTGTAGTGGTTTAGTGTTGCTGAGGGCCACATTCTGCTGGTCTGTAGTGGTGCTGACAGCCACATTCTGCTGGTCTGTAGTGGTTTAGTGGTGCTGAGGGCCACATTCTGCTGGTCTGTAGTGGTGCTGAGGGCCACATTCTGCTGGTCTGTAGTGATGCTGAGGGCCACATTCTGCTGGTCTGTAGTGGTGCTGAGGGCCACATTCTGCTGGTCTGTAGTGATGCTGAGGGCCACATTCTGCTGGTCTGTAGTGGTGCTGAGGGCCACATTCTGCTGGTCTGTAGTGATGCTGAGGGCCACATTCTGCTGGTCTGTAGTGGTGCTGAGGGCCACATTCTGCTGGTCTGTAGTGATGCTGAGGGCCACATTCTGCTGGTCTGTAGTGGTGCTGAGGGCCACATTCTGCTGGTCTGTAGTGGTGCTGAGGGCCACATTCTGCTGGTCTGTAGTGATGCTGAGGGCCACATTCTGCTGGTCTGTAGTGATGCTGAGGGCCACATTCTGCTGGTCTGTAGTGGTGCTGAGGGCCACATTCTGCTGGTCTGTAGTGATGCTGAGGGCCACATTCTGCTGGTCTGTAGTGGTGCTGAGGGCCACATTCTGCTGGTCTGTAGTGGTGCTGAGGGCCACATTCTGCTGGTCTGTAGTGGTGCTGAGGGCCACATTCTGCTGGTCTGTAGTGATGCTGAGGGCCACATTCTGCTGGTCTGTAGTGGTGCTGAGGGCCACATTCTGCTGGTCTGTAGTGGTGCTGAGGGCCACATTCTGCTGGTCTGTAGTGGTGCTGAGGGCCACATTCTGCTGGTCTGTAGTGGTGCTGAGGGCCACATTCTGCTGGTCTGTAGTGGTGCTGAGGGCCACATTCTGCTGGTCTGTCTGGTGCTGAGGGCCACATTCTGCTGGTCTGTAGTGATGCTGAGGGCCACATTCTGCTGGTCTGTAGTGATGCTGAGGGCCACATTCTGCTGGTCTGTAGTGGTGCTGAGGGCCACATTCTGCTGGTCTGTAGTGATGCTGAGGGCCACATTCTGCTGGTCTGTAGTGGTGCTGAGGGCCACATTCTGCTGGTCTGTAGTGATGCTGAGGGCCACATTCTGCTGGTCTGTAGTGGTGCTGAGGGCCACATTCTGCTGGTCTGTAGTGATGCTGAGGGCCACATTCTGCTGGTCTGTAGTGGTGCTGAGGGCCACATTCTGCTGGTCATGAGGGCCACATTCTGCTGGTCTGTAGTGATGCTGAGGGCCACATTCTGCTGGTCTGTAGTGGTGCTGAGGGCCACATTCTGCTGGTCTGTAGTGGTGCTGAGGGCCACATTCTGCTGGTCTGTAGTGGTGCTGAGGGCCACATTCTGCTGGTCTGTAGTGGTGCTGAGGGCCACATTCTGCTGGTCTGTAGTGGTGCTGAGGGCCACATTCTGCTGGTCTGTAGTGGTGCTGAGGGCCACATTCTGCTGGTCTGTAGTGATGCTGAGGGCCACATTCTGCTGGTCTGTAGTGATGCTGAGGGCCACATTCTGCTGGTCTGTAGTGATGCTGAGGGCCACATTCTGCTGGTCTGTAGTGATGCTGAGGGCCACATTCTGCTGGTCTGTAGTGATGCTGAGGGCCACATTCTGCTGGTCTGTAGTGATGCTGAGGGCCACATTCTGCTGGTCTGTAGTGATGCTGAGGGCCACATTCTGCTGGTCTGTAGTGATGCTGAGGGCCACATTCTGCTGGTCTGTAGTGATGCTGAGGGCCACATTCTGCTGGTCTGTAGTGATGCTGAGGGCCACATTCTGCTGGTCTGTAGTGATGCTGAGGGCCACATTCTGCTGGTCTGTAGTGGTTTAGTGGTGCTGAGGGCCACATTCTGCTGGTCTGTAGTGGTGCTGAGGGCCACATTCTGCTGGTCTGTAGTGATGCTGAGGGCCACATTCTGCTGGTCTGTAGTGGTGCTGAGGGCCACATTCTGCTGGTCTGTAGTGGTGCTGAGGGCCACATTCTGCTGGTCTGTAGTGGTGCTGAGGGCCACATTCTGCTGGTCTGTAGTGGTGCTGAGGGCCACATTCTGCTGGTCTGTAGTGATGCTGAGGGCCACATTCTGCTGGTCTGTAGTGGTGCTGAGGGCCACATTCTGCTGGTCTGTAGTGGTGCTGAGGGCCACATTCTGCTGGTCTGTAGTGGTGCTGAGGGCCACATTCTGCTGGTCTGTAGTGATGCTGAGGGCCACATTCTGCTGGTCTGTAGTGGTGCTGAGGGCCACATTCTGCTGGTCTGTAGTGGTGCTGAGGGCCACATTCTGCTGGTCTGTAGTGATGCTGAGGGCCACATTCTGCTGGTCTGTAGTGGTGCTGAGGGCCACATTCTGCTGGTCTGTGTGATGCTGAGGGCCACATTCTGCTGGTCTGTAGTGATGCTGAGGGCCACATTCTGCTGGTCTGTAGTGGTGCTGAGGGCCACATTCTGCTGGTCTGTAGTGATGCTGAGGGCCACATTCTGCTGGTCTGTAGTGATGCTGAGGGCCACATTCTGCTGGTCTGTAGTGGTGCTGAGGGCCACATTCTGCTGGTCTGTAGTGATGCTGAGGGCCACATTCTGCTGGTCTGTAGTGGTGCTGAGGGCCACATTCTGCTGGTCTGTAGTGGTGCTGAGGGCCACATTCTGCTGGTCTGTAGTGGTGCTGAGGGCCACATTCTGCTGGTCTGTAGTGGTGCTGAGGGCCACATTCTGCTGGTCTGTAGTGATGCTGAGGGCCACATTCTGCTGGTCTGTAGTGGTGCTGAGGGCCACATTCTGCTGGTCTGTAGTGGTGCTGAGGGCCACATTCTGCTGGTCTGTAGTGATGCTGAGGGCCACATTCTGCTGGTCTGTAGTGGTGCTGAGGGCCACATTCTGCTGGTCTGTAGTGATGCTGAGGGCCACATTCTGCTGGTCTGTAGTGATGCTGAGGGCCACATTCTGCTGGTCTGTAGTGATGCTGAGGGCCACATTCTGCTGGTCTGTAGTGATGCTGAGGGCCACATTCTGCTGGTCTGTAGTGATGCTGAGGGCCACATTCTGCTGGTCTGTAGTGATGCTGAGGGCCACATTCTGCTGGTCTGTAGTGGTGCTGAGGGCCACATTCTGCTGGTCTGTAGTGATGCTGAGGGCCACATTCTGCTGGTCTGTAGTGATGCTGAGGGCCACATTCTGCTGGTCTGTAGTGGTGCTGAGGGCCACATTCTGCTGGTCTGTAGTGGTGCTGAGGGCCACATTCTGCTGGTCTGTAGTGGTTTAGTGGTGCTGAGGGCCACATTCTGCTGGTCTGTAGTGGTGCTGAGGGCCACATTCTGCTGGTCTGTAGTGGTGCTGAGGGCCACATTCTGCTGGTCTGTAGTGGTGCTGAGGGCCACATTCTGCTGGTCTGTAGTGGTGCTGAGGGCCACATTCTGCTGGTCTGTAGTGGTGCTGAGGGCCACATTCTGCTGGTCTGCAGTGATGCTGAGGGCCACATTCTGCTGGTCTGTAGTGGTGCTGAGGGCCACATTCTGCTGGTCTGTAGTGGTGCTGAGGGCCACATTCTGCTGGTCTGTAGTGGTGCTGAGGGCCACATTCTGCTGGTCTGTAGTGGTGCTGAGGGCCACATTCTGCTGGTCTGTAGTGATGCTGAGGGCCACATTCTGCTGGTCTGTAGTGGTGCTGAGGGCCACATTCTGCTGGTCTGTAGTGATGCTGAGGGCCACATTCTGCTGGTCTGTAGTGATGCTGAGGGCCACATTCTGCTGGTCTGTAGTGATGCCGAGGGCCACATTCTGCTGGTCTGTAGTGGTGCTGAGGGCCACATTCTGCTGGTCTGTAGTGATGCTGAGGGCCACATTCTGCTGGTCTGTAGTGATGCTGAGGGCCACATTCTGCTGGTCTGTAGTGATGCTGAGGGCCACATTCTGCTGGTCTGTAGTGGTGCTGAGGGCCACATTCTGCTGGTCTGTAGTGGTGCTGAGGGCCACATTCTGCTGGTCTGTAGTGGTGCTGAGGGCCACATTCTGCTGGTCTGTAGTGGTGCTGAGGGCCACATTCTGCTGGTCTGTAGTGATGCTGAGGGCCACATTCTGCTGGTCTGTAGTGATGCTGAGGGCCACATTCTGCTGGTCTGTAGTGGTGCTGAGGGCCACATTCTGCTGGTCTGTAGTGGTGCTGAGGGCCACATTCTGCTGGTCTGTAGTGATGCTGAGGGCCACATTCTGCTGGTCTGTAGTGATGCTGAGGGCCACATTCTGCTGGTCTGTAGTGATGCTGAGGGCCACATTCTGCTGGTCTGTAGTGATGCTGAGGGCCACATTCTGCTGGTCTGTAGTGGTGCTGAGGGCCACATTCTGCTGGTCTGTAGTGGTGCTGAGGGCCACATTCTGCTGGTCTGTAGTGGTGCTGAGGGCCACATTCTGCTGGTCTGTAGTGGTGCTGAGGGCCACATTCTGCTGGTCTGTAGTGGTGCTGAGGGCCACATTCTGCTGGTCTGTAGTGATGCTGAGGGCCACATTCTGCTGGTCTGTAGTGATGCTGAGGGCCACATTCTGCTGGTCTGTAGTGATGCTGAGGGCCACATTCTGCTGGTCTGTAGTGATGCTGAGGCCACATTCTGCTGGTCTGTAGTGATGCTGAGGGCCACATTCTGCTGGTCTGTAGTGATGCTGAGGGCCACATTCTGCTGGTCTGTAGTTATGCTGAGGGCCACATTCTGCTGGTCTGTAGTGATGCTGAGGGCCACATTCTGCTGGTCTGTAGTGATGCTGAGGGCCACATTCTGCTGGTCTGTAGTGATGCTGAGGGCCACATTCTGCTGGTCTGTAGTGATGCTGAGGGCCACATTCTGCTGGTCTGTAGTGGTGCTGAGGGCCACATTCTGCTGGTCTGTAGTGGTGCTGAGGGCCACATTCTGCTGGTCTGTAGTGATGCTGAGGGCCACATTCTGCTGGTCTGTAGTGATGCTGAGGGCCACATTCTGCTGGTCTGTAGTGGTGCTGAGGGCCACATTCTGCTGGTCTGTAGTGATGCTGAGGGCCACATTCTGCTGGTCTGTAGTGATGCTGAGGGCCACATTCTGCTGGTCTGTAGTGGTGCTGAGGGCCACATTCTGCTGGTCTGTAGTGGTGCTGAGGGCCACATTCTGCTGGTCTGTAGTGGTGC